>NW_028301536.1:18635000-18737500 GCF_042242905.1 Orbicella faveolata | reverse complement strand
ATGCAAGTCGACAAATCAAGACAACGGGAGTAAAGTTACTCGCGAAAGCTAGGAAAGACTTGGCATGTGACCAGCGCAGGTTCTACAGGAGCCGTTGTACTTTTAATAGCCAATATTAATTGCTTTGAACCATCAGAAGTTTAAAATGTCTCCATTGGTGATCACAAATTCAAAGAAAATATCACTTGAGTTTGAAAACAATATAAATCACAGTGAGACGCCTCCTCAAGACTTTTGGAAACAAGAGGGTAATATATTTCATCGCTTTACATTTGGATGGAATTAATTAGTGGAATTACTTGTTTATGGAAGAGGTCATTCAACAATCAGACTGTAAAGGTGTCCATTTGCAGAATATATTTTTACCCTTTTGAGTACCGGGGTAAGTACGCTTCTTTGCATGACACAAATTCAAACACAGTACTGCTTGAGTTTGAAAACGATATAAATCACAGATGCCATCTCAAGACTTTCGGAAACAAGAGGGTAATATATTTCAACGCTTTACATTTGGATGGAATTAGTGGAATTACTTGTTTACAAATGTAAGTCAGGGAAGAGGTCATTCAACGATCAGTTGACTGTGAAGCCGTCGATTTGTGGAATATATTTCTACCCTTTTGAGTAAGTATGCTTCTTCGCCTCAGTTTGAATTTGAACTGTGACCTTTTCACTTCGTCCAAAATTAATTATTCAAAAGTGAAATAAGTTACCATGTTAGAGTTGATTTGCATTTGTTTACTGTACTTAAAAATCATAATCACATTGTTCGAAAAGTAAGCTTATTATGTTTGGATATTTAGACAATGATTTAGAACTTCGCTATTTTCTTTTAATTAACATTGTTGACCATACATCAATGTGATGTATGGATTTGTCTTATTTAAATTTGTCAAGCCATATATACAATCAGTTTTATTTAAAACTGGATCATTGCATAATACAATTTGAGTTTTCATTGGCTTGTTAGCTGCAATACTAGTATATCATTCAGGAATTATGCCATGCTCTTCAAATATGGTAAGTTTATATTATAATTTCATTATTATAAACAATTATTGGATGAGGTCAACGTCAAGGTAAGTGTTATCGAGACCTTGATTATTTTGGATATCACAAAAACTGAATCTCATAATTGTTTTATTAATGTCGTTGTTCCTAGCAAAAGTAAGTTAGCCTTGCTGACTTGCAATTGAACCAGAGCTATTAATCAAATACAAACAACTTGTGATGGCGTTAATGGGGGAACACTGCCTTAATTGCATTTGGTTAGCCCATGCAACTTCTGACGGTAGCATGACAAAACAACCTCACTTATCTCCCCAGCACTACGAACTGAATGACAGACAGTACATGCTGGATCAGACAAGAGTATTGGTTAGCAAGCAATGTTCAAAGGCGATGAAAAAACATCAAGCTTGGGGGAAGTCGCTGCGCAGACTTAACCGCACCACAAAGGAGTGACCCTTTGTTTATTTTGCAGGAATACATGACCAATCTCGTCTCCAAAGGGAGGGAGGGAAGGAATATTAAACGACAGATTTACAATAAGTAATAGCTACGTTGCTTAGACGAACTCAAAATGGACTCTGAGCAGTTGTCCGAGCTTTTATATGGAGACGTTTGTCTGCTGGTAAGCCAGTAGAAAAGGCTGTACTACCAAACAGCTTACCCTAGCATGTGTAACATCTTAAACATGAATAGTGCTTTAATGCTTTGCACCAATGCTATGGTTCGTTATAACATTCAGAAGGTAACAAAGCTACAATGTTTTAGGTTTAGCTACAATAAAGCTTACAGTTTGCTGACCTTTGGAATAAAACTGCTCAATAGCTCTATAGAAAGTGATGCTGCCATGAACGGCTCATTCAGAACGTACAACACGCTCCATTAAATATATTTTACTGGCGTGACAGTAAAATCTCATTTATACATTGTTTTAAAGAAAACAACAACAAACGCATCCTCGCAACGAACACAGTTTATTTTCAACAAGCCATGTTCTTACATGAACTTGACACTGCTCTTGGAAATCATGCGTTGCACATGCAACCTACGGATTATTCACTAATCTGCTAGCAGATTAGTAGGAATCTGTAGGTTGCGCTGTTTCCCAGAATTAACTGTAGGCTTTTAGCCAATGAGAAGAGAGATGGTGACTACAGTGTATAACAAAAATGATTATTGCACTCATGATTGTTGGATATGAAATGATTATAGTCAACTCAATGCTACATGCCTCGTTGGCTATCCATCGTCTCATATCCAACCTGCACTCATGAAATAACCATCAATTATTTCCGGGCTGCATAAAAAGATTTAGGCTTTCTTGGGAATCCACTCAATTTTGGGCAATTGTGGTTATACTTTGATATGGTGTGAGCTTGTACTTTGTGGTATAAATGAAGCTAATTAAAAATATTGTTGATTGAATGATTGACAGATTGATTGAATGATTGACTGTTTGATTGATTGATTGATTGATTGAGTGAGTGAGTGACTGATTGATTGAATATACCTACACTCCAGTAACAAATCTCATCTCATCAGCTAGCACAAAAAATGGCAAATGCTCCCTAATTAACTGATTGCCTACATTTTAAAGGCTTGCTTTGCAGCAGGAAATAATGCAATGAATGCATAATACAATACATCAGTTAATCTTTTGCTGATTTTGCTGACTTTCACAAATAGTGTGCTAAATCCTTACGAAAAATTCATATTTCTCGGATTTTTTTTAAAGTTTGGTTTAGGATATATTTATCAAGGTGTATTAATCTTTTTAGTTATAAGCTGAAGCAATAAGTTTCAATTACTCGCAAATTAGCAAATACATTTACAATACAGCAGCATCTCATTTACCATATCGTAACATTTAGTACAATAAAACTAAATAGCCGCAAGCCCCACATGAGCACACTTTGTGATTCTCTGTAATAGCACCCTATTCTCTAAAATACCTCATATTTTCACCTTCTCTATCGATCACTGACCTTTTGAGTTGAAAATCTTAGTAGTGTCTTTCATTTTTTTTCATGATAATTCAGTTTTATCCTAATTAAAAGTATAACTTGTAAGCCACACATGTACGCACTGCAGACCCATTTTAAATGATTTGTCCTAATAAGTGAAGATAGTGTACCCCTACTATTGCCCACTACCCTGCTCTATAGTTTCCACCGATGCTCATGAGAATTTGGCCGCAAAGGACACACTTGTGTGACAGTCTACAACATCTGGGGGGGGGGGGGGGGGGCTTTGCTAAGATGATTGACAGCGGTAAAACACAAAACCTTTGATTGAGCAGAGTTTGTGTGTTATTGAAAGGTACAGTAACTTGTTCATGGGATATAACATGTTTCGATTTCAGTCATAAAAGTGCCCTGCTACCAATTATAATAAGTTCTTCTAAAGTGTTAATGCAGTGCTTAATATGCGAGGCAAAAGTTTAAGTCTGTATACAAGCCCAGTGGCCCATCAGGCTGGATCTTATCCCAGTTTCTGTAGTATGAAGCGACTAGTTCAGTATTTCTACTCCCCCCTGGATGGGATGCTAGTCCATTGTTTACTTTTGAGTAAATAATGGGTACTGGTTATCCTTTTACTTTTTTGTACTTATTGCAGTGTGTACCATTACTGAGCTTAAGAACAGTGTACATTGACATGTAGTAACATCACTCATAGACAGGTGGATTCAAATAAGAATAAGACTAGCCAAGCCAAAACAAAGAAGCCATTTCTCACCTCACAGTGGAGTCCATAGGCTAGGTACAGCTCTGTAAAGTATGCGATTAATATTATTTCCCTGTCAGCCTTTATCACCATTGAACTGATTTTGTTGTTGCTTGACTGTACTTTTCAACCTTCAAGTAGGAAGGAAAAGGAAAATGTGATTGATAGAAAAGCCTTGCTCTCATGAACTACACTTGAGGACACTAACTCTATCCTTCCATACACCAGGCCCTATCCTTAGCCCTTCTATGGAACCTTCAATGCAGGTTTATAAACTCATCAGTCTGGTAAACTAGAGTGGTTACAATTTCACCAATTTTTGTAGCTGCTAAAGCTTGTAATATAGTAAATGGATCGAACCATTTACTATGTTACAATTACAAGGAGTATCAGTGGTTCATATAGTGTGATCGTCCTGGTGAGGGTAGTTCTGAAAAGAACTGTTGTTGGTGACTGATGTTTTGACAACCTGAGCGGAAGTCATCTTCAGAGTCAAGTGAATAGTTTTGTCAGTCGATGATGTTAAGTCTGGTCCGTTGAACATGATTGGTCAGTTTAGCCATGATGGTATTGGCTCAAAGACTCGTGCAAAGTTTGTCATCAGTCATTGGTGGGTTTTGATCTGTCTATTGTTAGTCAAATTGGTCCGTTTTTGATCCATCTATTGTTAGTCAAATTAAGTCGGTCTGTTGGAAGTCCGTTTGTCGATTTCATTTCCGTCATGGATAAGTTGTTTGTAAGGCGCCGGTAGTTGTTGACATCTGTTAAGTGACGTTTGTTCTAGGTTAGTGTACCAGCTTTCCGGAGTCAGTCATTGAAAATAGTTTGTACTGTAGGTTAAGCACTGAGCAGAGTCCCAGTCAGTGTTGTGGTTTGTCAGTTGATGATGTACAGCAATGTGATTGTTGGCATGACCATTTCTCGTGGCTCGTTTGTGTTCAACCAAACTTCTTGTAACATCCGGGGTCCCCTCAGGTCGAATTTACAATGCAAAATGAAAATTGTACAGAACGCTTTTGCAAAATGGCTTCAAAACCAAAGAAACGTAAGATCAACGGCGAAAGCTCTGTAGAAACTGAGGAGATACAATCATTTTTGAAGTGAAAGTCGTGGTAAGTTTTCTCGTTTATGCACCTTTGATTTGTTTGTATAAAATATTCCCGAGCTGATAAACTAAATTTGCTTCTCTTAGGGTATTGTGGAATTATGAATATTGTGAGGAAACTGTAATGGAAGCCAGCAAAATTTTGTCTAGAGCACACGAAGAGAAAGAAATTGCCTTAAGTAAATTGAACTCTGTTTTGCTCGGGGGAATTCTTAACGAATTATGGGGAGATGAAGTTAAATTGGTGAGGCGAGGACCAAGTAACTCGAAGGTGCATAAACGTGAAAACTTACCATGACTTCCACTTTAAAAATTATTGTATCTCAGTTTCTACGGAGCTTTCACCGTTGATCTTACGCTTGACAAATTTGACAAATTGCGGTCTAGTACCCCCGCGAGTCTTGGTTTGCCAACATGACGAGGTTACCAAGCCGATTTCAACGGTTGTTAGGTCGCGGATCAAACGACACGGAGCTCTTCCACAGTTTTATCGTTTCACTGGGGACATGAAGAGCCGCCTGGCGTCGCTCACAGGGCTGCGATTGTGTGGCTAGAGGATTGAAATGAAAGATCAACCTTTACCCTTGAATTCTGCGGTGGATTTGTGGCCGTGGGTACATTTTAGCCTGGGATTTTTGACTTCGTTCGGCAGGCTGTTCCGACTGAGGTGTTTCGCCTTGTCCTCTCTTTATAAAGGGAAAACCGGAATTCAAAAAAGTCACTTAAATCAAGTTCAATCGGTAAAATAACCACACCAGGAGCAAAGAACACACGTATAAAATAAGGTAAGCCATTTTTATTGAGAATTTTCACTTTTAACTACCTCCATGGATATCTTGTAGAAAATCCCATAGAAACCCTTATAATTCGATGCCATATTGTGTTGCTTGTGTGGTTCATAGAGAGAGCTTGGGCTGCCTATGCTTAGCCACAGCAAACTTTAGCACCTCCTCACTATTGGCTGTTTTAGGAAGCCTTATGGTAAGATTTTTTCCTCGCTGAGGCTTCAGCATACTTTCCTCCTCCATGTAATGCATTATTCCTATGTTTATTGTCACAGGTTTGTCCTTTTCATTCTTCAACTTCTTGTTATTCCTCTTAAAATGTGACATCCACTCATCTTTTTTCTTCTCGATGAGGGTATCCAGCTTTGGAACAGATTCCTTGGAAGATACAGCATCAGAAGTCCCGGAACATCCAGTACTGTTGCTATGACTTTCAATCGTTTTGCAGCCAGAAGAACAATTGTCAGAGTTCTGGGCCGTAGGATTGCCACATTTTACACAGAATTTAAAACAGGATTTAACCTCGCTACTGCAGTGGCTACAAAACATTTTATTACCAAAGGCGCAATGAGTTGTCAGTTAGTCATGTGGTGAAACAACCGCCATGTTGGACGCAGAAAATCCTGGGAACGAGTCCATTCCAGACTCTCTCTGATAATCACAGAGCAAGTACCCAGTCTTTTGATTTGTGTTCAGCGAAATTGGTTGTGTTTTGAGATATTGATTTGAGCTTTGGTAAACTGATTTTTGTTATGGGAAATTGATTTGTGTTTTGGTAAACCGATTTGCGTTTTGGTAAACTGATTTGTGTTTTGGGAAAATTGATCTGTGTTTTGGTAAACTCATTTGTGTTTTGGCAAATTGGTTTGTGTTTAGAGAAATTGTTTTGTGTTTTGATAAACTGATTTGTGCCTGACCCGTTTGGGCCAGATAAGTTTTTCATATGAAGTGAAGAGATATTGTACTCCAAACAAAAAAACTTACAGAAAAGTAATTATAATTATGATATTTTCTGACTGCTTCTGGTTACGTTTTATTCAGTTTTGATGATTATAACAAATACTAAGTGTTCGCTGTTGTTCTCTTCATCATCCACCATCTTGACTTGTTGAGTGAATTCAAAATTAGGGGGAGGAGCTTTATGCCCTTTTATAGCACACAGCATGCACTGCTCTACTCAAAAAACAAACTCTTCCTTAGAACACAGTATCTACATGTATGCATATAGTGCTCTTCTGCAGCAGAAATGTGAAACAAAATAAGTTGGAAGAACAAAATTTTAAAAAAGAGAACGACAAATGTACAAATGTTTCAAGCTGTAGGTGTCATGTGGGCCTCACCAGGTTCTAATCAGATGACATTTCCGGCGACCAGGAGCGCCACATGAGTTTAAGAATAATTATTAGACTAGTATACTTCACAGACATGCTTTGCCACTCACGCGTCCAGCCATCTCTTCTGGGGGAAGAATGTAGACCAGACACAAGAGAGTGGTGGAAATCAAGCCTATAGCTAGGCAGACTTAGATATAATTATACTTTTAAATTGTGCTGATAGAATTATTATGGTAAATAAAGTCTATCAATCAATGGGTATTTCCCACAAATTATGCAATTCCACCTCACCACACATACTTGGTTTCAAAAAGTCTTTAGCATTTACCGGTAAGTAACCAGAACATGAATAAAACAAGTTTTATAGGGCTTAAATGCGAACAATTAATAATAATTAATAATAATAAAACTTATAATAATAAAATTAATAATAAAACTTATTACTGGATTGAGAGTTTTTTCAGTATGAAAATAATATATTAATTATGATTTACAACTGTACATTATTTTTAGTCAGAATGTTATGTCTCTGTAACATAATTATCCCCACTGCAACAAAGGGTAACCTGATTTTTTGCATGCATATAATAGGCTATCAAAATTTTGATATAATACCCCTTGCAATAAATCAGAAGTTCCCATACTGGTAACTTCACAGAATTCCTTGGACCAAATTAAACAAAACTCAGAGGTGTAAAAATGTTGCGGAAAGGACATTTGTGAGAACAGCTGCAGCTTACAAAGGGTTGTGGGATACCAGCCAACCTGAAATTCCCAATGGAGATTTTTCTTCCAAATTATGTACATTCTGTCTTCAATTCTTTTGTTTTCTTTCAGCTTTTTAACTGATTGCAAAAGTAATAATAAAATGTCCTCTCTGCAACATATATTTATGTCAATTGCCCCCGCAGGGTTTTGGCCCAGAGGCCAAAACCCGAGGAGGCACCCTAGGATTCCCCACATGTATACATACAAGGAATTTCAAAAAAGTAAGAAATGTGTTGGTAGTATGTGAAGCGTTCCCGATTTGATGAAACTACTGTAGTTATTAATGTCTCTAACTTACCTCATATTCAATCCAATCTCTTGTAGGCTGTGATTTCCTCTCTCCACAACAGTGTTTGCAGATTGCTTTTTTCAGCTTCACCAACACCTAGCAGCAAAAATAACGTTTTGATTAACGTAATACCAGCACCTGAGCTTGCAGGATGACTGAGGCAAGAAAAAAAGAAACTGTCACCCACAACAATTTTTGTTTCAATCCACAAATTCCTTCACAGTGCTGTAAACACAGCTAATGATACAATAAACTTAATGACAGTATTAATTTAAGTGGCCAGCTTTAACATGCCAGCTTGCCAGTTATCAGCTGATAGAAATCTTGAGCTTGCAGTCCAAATTGTAGGAAAACCAATCAGATACTCAAGAGTTCTAATAAAGCAAACTTAGTGTCTGCTTATTTTTCGATAAAGGCATGGAATTGTTTTCACGATAATGAATCTAAGATGACGGACCAAGGTGTACATGATGCCACTTGAGTACAAATTACATAAAGTCATAACCTACACAATACCAACATTGAAAATAGCCGTTTTTGGTTGTAGTTATACACACCGCACAAGTTTATAAACAACAATAGGGAGGATGCAAAACTACATCTATGCAAAATTAAAATGTGATTTTCCAGAGAAGTAATATTACAGGCTTCAAAGCTACAGTTATCAAAACATTTCAATATCTCACTCTTTCATTCTATTTCCCTATGACGACCGTGATTCACTGCTTTTCCCCTTACCTCTGGTCCCACTTCCAAACCAGGTGACTGCTTGGAAGTTACATATTTACCGGAGAAGACTTAGAGGGCGATTATATTTCGCTGGTTTTCATTTCATCACACTCATGACCGCCATTTTGATAGTTGAGGTAGTTGCACCCAGTGTCACTCGGTCATTGATAGCGGATCCATCCTGCGCGCAGAGGGCGCCCAAGCGGAGCCTCGGTATTGCATTGCGCATACCTACTGCGCATAATTTCACGCGTGATTAGCGCGCGCGTATTAAAAATGGCGGCTTTTTCTTTACAGCTGGACCTCGCCATAGAGGTAAATCGTCATTTTCTCGCAAACGAGTATGGTGACCTATCATTTTTTTTCTGTTGTTTTGAATCGAGTAATAAATTTCTCTGTATAAAATAAATATGGACCAATTCTCAGTGTAGAACAAAATGCAATCGTTGGAAACGTAAATTAAAGTTTCACAAAAATCTCAGTGCAGGTTCTATTTCAGCGGAATGGCCTTAAGTAATTTGGTAACCCTGATATATTGCGTACGTAATTATTTCTAATATACAGATTTAGCCAGGCCTAAAAGCGGAGCTCCTAATTACAATAATTAACCATAAATGAAAAGAGGATTTTTTCCCCCTGGATCAGAAACTCAAAAAATGATCAATTGTGAGCATGTGATTGCTGAGTGTGTGATTTCACAATTTTTCTTCGTAGTTACATTTTAACAAACCATACCAAACGAGTGTACCCAAGATTGCAGAAATTACGTACGCAATATATCAGGGATGATTATGCAAGGAATATGTCGGGAGAAAAGTCAACAACGCGTCAGGGTTTAATTTCCGCCGAAATTTTGCCTTTGCATGTTCTCCGTCCCTCTCCCCCGCGATCCAATCAAAAACCCAGTACCTGGTCAGCGGTCAACTTAAAAAGAGACGCGCGATCTCTCTTGACCTGAGCCCGCGATTTGGAACGTGATACTGGTCAATGGATACCTTGTTTTGATAGATGTCAATTAATCAGAACATGGATGTCCAATATCAAAGATGTACCTATGGTAATGGTGCTACTCTCTTATTTTTCAAGGAATGGGGCTTACCGGACGGACGGACGGTCACGTGACAACCCAGATTTTTGAGATCGATGGGTTACCAAATTTTCTAAGGTATGGGGCTCCCAGGAGCTCCGCTACAGTCTTGGGTACACTCATTTGGTATGGTTTGTTAAAATGTAACCAGAAAAAAGTAGTGAAATCACACACTGTACAATCACATGCTAACAATTCATCATTTTTCGAGTTTCTGATCCAGGGGAAAAAATTCCTCTTTTCATTCATGGTTAATTATTGTAATCAGGAGCTCCGCTTTTAGGCTTGGCTAAATATATATTACTTGAGTGAAAAGAACACTTCCCAGGTTAAATTCCGAGCAGTTATGTGTTGCAGGTTGAAAAATCGACGTTTAAGTCCGAGTGAGTCTACTTAGCACTTCGGTTAGCCTGAATAGCACTCCGGTTAGCCTAACTTAGCTTAGGTTGCTTGCGGTTAGTCTTTATACTGGGGTTTATTCGACTTCAACTCAAATAAACAAGTCGTTTCAACCTGCAACCTGTAACATATACCTGCCGTTAAATTCCGAACTGATTTTTTTTCTAACGTATTTTTTGTTAACCCCAAACGTTTTGGCGCAAGTATTATAATTTCATTTCGAATAAAATACCATAATCTGATTTTCAATAGTAGTCCAACAGTGCAGGCAAGCACTGGCACAGAGCAATTACTTTCCTCAGTTTATTAGTCCCATGAGCTTAATATTTACGCCTGAAGACTGTGAAAGGAACGAAATAACCAGGAGCCCAAAGATCAAAGGAAGGCTATAATAATTTCTGTGATTGGACACAGTCCTACGCACTAAATCAACTCGCGTTAAATTCTGATTTAGAAGAGGGTTCTTTTTTCCAGCTGGAAACTGATGAACAACACCGTAACAACACACGCATTGTACTCAACGCGTATGCGTATGCCAGCACGCGTCCTTAATAGGTCATATTCGTATTCTCGGTATTGGACTGGAACTAGCTTTAAAAACAGATTAATGTCATTTGCATTTGAAAAGATTACCCATATTACCCTCAGTTGCAAGCTTCTTCCAGTCCATGCGACTGAAAGATAAATACCTCTTACAAACCGAGTTCGAGGTCCGTACTGTAAGTTACGGACCGAGTTTCTTTCCCTTCGATTTATGGCCCAAGCGCGAAGCGCGCGGGTCATAAATCGAAGGGGTAAAAACGAGGATCCGTAACTTACGGTACGGACCGAGAAGACGAGGTTAGTAAGATATTTATTATCTCTCTACTGTGTACCTGACGGGTTCGGAAACGATTTCTATTCACGCGGACTCGGAAAGGCTTCAAATTTCTGACGCATCTCGAAAGCAAAACGAGTCAGTTTGAAATTGTTTTTAAGTCGTTAGCACGCTTGATTACACAATTAAGAGTATAGGAAAGTTTTAAACTTTCACTTGCTATAAAAGTTAAGAACACTTGGCGCTAAATACGAACAGTTCGACAACAAAACCAACTTTAAATTTTAGCGGGCTGTACAGGAGAGTACGGCCCGCTAAATTGACCAATCACAGCGCGCGTACTAACTGAGAGATATAATAATGTAGGTTACTGTGCAAGACGTCTCTGACCTGGTGAAGGCAGCACAGTACCGAAAGGTCTGTTTTGTTTTCACTTTCATAGCTTTAAAATTCATTAAAAACTCAATACTGGGAGAATATTTTGATGCTTTTTAAGGATCTCACTGCACTCGGTCAGCCCTGTCAAGTTCTTTGGCTCTCAATAGGGACCTCGCGCTTGGTTGATAACAACATTTTTACAAGCCTTGAGGCATTGTATGGTTTCTTCTCGCATGATGGGCTTCTTCTTGCTCAGAAAAAAAGTTGCGGAAAGAAATGGTAAAGATGGCGCTTTTCTTATTCAAAACGTGGACAGGGGATAAGAAGAAAAAATTTTCAACAGAAAGACCATGCGGATGCATAAATAAAGGCTTTATTTGTATTATTTATTTGTATTATTTAAATACACTATGGCTTGAAATAAGCTTTTTTAAATACTGTCTGGAAGTATGGCTTAGTTGGTACCCTGATTGGGAGTGCACATATTGAGGAGATTCGTTTCTAAACATCGTAACTGCCCTTCAGTCCTGTTAAGACAAGTTGTTCTTTTTCCCTTATCTGGTTCCAATTAACTGTTCTTGTTGACATGACAGGTGCATGCAGGAGTATTTTCTGCGTAAATCTTTAATTGTATTCTAAATGGTTTTGTTGACAAAGGAGAAAGCGTAATAAATTCCACAGCATTAGGAAATGATGTACCAGAGAAACACAAGTGGAGTTGGTTTCACAGCTGAGGATGTACCAAGGGTGGCGCAATGACTGGGCATGATCCAAGGGTCGGCTTTCCGTGCTGAGTAGCATTACTGTCATGAACCAGGATTGTCACACCAAGGTGTCAACTCCACATCGCAGTCCAATTTCACATTAATGATCGAGCAAGGTGCACCATTAATCACAACATTGGTCCGTTTTTCTACGCTGTACTTCAATGTTGTTAACCCAGTTTCTCTATCCCTCTGGAATGATTTCTGCAAGAAGAATACACAAGTTAATTAACAATTATTTCCGAAGGTGAAGTGAACATTCATTTGGTGAATATATGTACCGAGAATAAGTCGAGGTAAATACTCAATTGTATACTTGTATGCAGCCGCAGTAAGCAATTGTAAATCGAATTTAATTGCACCATGCCCAGGCTGTGTAGTTTCTTATACTACAAAGAAAAAGAAGCTAGTCGTAACCTTCTGGGCTTAAAATTCTTGGTATTCCGTAAGGCATTACGTTTGAAATTTCAATGTAGTCTATTTTGATTATTTAAAGTAGATCTTTTTGAGAATGCATTTCATGCAAAACATATACATGGGGTTAAGTACATTTTGAATCCCTGTCACTGTTACATGCCTGGGGTGGTGGTGGTGGTGGTGGTGTGGGTAGCTCTATGTAACTGATAAGTCGCTCATACTTACTGTATGGAAAAGGAAAGTACTTACTATTGACAAATATTTCTAAATTTTACTTTACACTATGATAAGATTTTACCTAGAATTTCCGGGTAAAATCTACGCACAGTGTTAAGTAAAATTCAGATAGAATAACCATGTATCTACATGTAAGTTGACAAGTAAGTAACACATGTACGATACTTGGTTAGCCTGTAAAATTAACAAAAAAGAAAGTTTCTATAGTGGAGGTTGAACATATGCTTTGGTACCAGTTATGGTGTTCACCCCCAAAAGTCCATATTTGAGGGTCCAACACAGGTTTAGCAGCATGCAGGATGAGAGTAAAAATGAAGGCGGGATGAGGGATGGCAGAAAATTGTAATGGCAGGATGTAGGATAGAAATAGCATGGCGAGACCGCAATATACACCGTTTCGTAGGCAGGATAAGGGAACTGAAGGCGAAAGGTGGGATCACAATTTAACTCAAGTTATGAGTCACACTGCAACCTCAGAGACATTAAAAGGTATTTATTTTCGTTATAAACGGGCTTAATTAATGATCCCCAAAAACTGTGCCTTAATTTTCTGGTGTTACGTGGTTAACATGTCAGTCGTGTGACACGAGTTGATAATAACCTTGGTTGCTGACGGTTACTTTCATCTTGATGATGACGGTGATGATGATGATAACTTTGATTACTAAAGAAAAAAATTTCATACAAACATGGGCCAGAGACTAACGACAAAGATTGAATTCCCATCACCTCCTTGTGGTGCAACCTGTTGGTCACCTGAATTAACGTAAGTGTGTATCTTTTCAGCATTAAAATTAAATAGCAACCTAACCCAAAAAACATGTTCAGAAAAAGAGTGACTACTCAGTTCAATCCTCTGTAAGTGGAGTTTTTGTGTTTCACTTATAAACACACCAAGGAACAACCATTTGTTTAATCCGCCTAAATAAGCCTTAAAATTGTCCATCAGTTGAAATAAGTGGTGAAATAGAGCAACTTGGGTTTAACCAGGGGGGATTGGGATGAAAATGTTCATTTGTCAGGATGGCGGGATGAAATGAAAAATAGTGGCGGGATGCAGGATTTGGGAAGTCTATTTTGGACACTCATATTTTAACATAGTTGCCAATACTTACAATATCAAGGCATTAACCTACTACACATCTAAGTTCATTTAGAAGCTAAGGGAAACAAAAATACAGTTTAATTAATAGTGTAATATAATAGTCTAATTAACGTTGCCAATAAACGGCTCACCTTTTTCTGGTCATAAAATCTTGCATAGTCTCTCTTTCTCTTCTTAGGGTCATGCTCATGCTTAAAAGTGTCATAACCAGTTGTTATGTGCTGTTTGCTATGTCGATAAATCTAGATTAAAAAAAATATTAAGAGAGTGCAACTTAAGAGTGTGTTTAGAGCTAGGGAAGGTAAGTAAATGGTGACCTCAAAAGCCAGTTACACACCAGGTGATTGCCAGACAATTGAAGCTCTCCATGGATTAACGTGCTTTTACACTAAGTACAGTAGCATGATTCTTTTAGCTTTTGACCTTTGCTTGTAAACCTTGGTGCAAGACATTTGACTAGTGAATGAACATAAGGTATCTTTCGTTTCAACTCAAGTTACAGTTCGGATGTTAAACATTATTCTGGATGCTTTAAATCATTATGCCTTACTATTTGTATTCACAAAACATGTCTGTCATGTTTATTATGATAGCCCGCTTAATACAGACACCTGGATTATATACTTAATAGACACTTGTGGGTGATCCTTTGGTGTCCATATTAACCAGGTTCCATTATACCATTCTTAGAACTCTTAAACGCTGTTGTTAAGGTTTACTTACTGACATTCCAGCTTCTTTCATTCTTTGAAACAGCTCATCATCTTCTCGTCCCCAGCCCCAAAACATGTTTGAGAGTCCATTAACCTAAAAATAAAGTAGACTGAATAAGGAACACAAACTATACATTCATGTATTGCAGGTGGTGCTTGGATCAACCTATCCAGCCCACTCACCTAATTCTTAACTGGTTCAATAGATTATAATAACTAGTGAACAAAGATCAATATGATCTTCAATATCAGTAACAGACCTGATATGAAACTTGAAAATTATGACAGGTGCCAATCAAGTGTCATTAAACCAAAACCAGAGTTACCACTCAGGTCAATCACAAACTTAGGACATAGGCAGTCTTATGTAATAAACCTATCAAAACAGGGAGCAAATTCATGTATGTTAAGCCGATATGAAGCAAGGTAAAATGTGTGTAAGTGGGCAATGATTGGTTTTGGTTTTAGTGATGATTGGATGAGAAAGTGGTGCAAGATTTAAACATGGTAAAGCAAAACCAAAGCAAATGTGAATTACTTTTTTTCTTCTCAAGTGAAAACCACAATATTTTAGTTTGCTGAACTAGCTAGCTAGTTAGTTAGTTTGTTTGTTTGAATCAATTAATCTAATAAACCACTTAAAATTCAGAGATGCCCAACCAAACTTAATCAAGACTCATCCACACAACTTTTGTCATGTGTCACACCCATTTATGGTTTGCAAAAGAAAGGAAATTTATATAATACTATACATCATGCTTTATCAGGTATCAGGGTGAAAGGAGCTCAAAGTAGCATGACACTTTATTTAAATTATCAGGTGGAGCATAGATTCAAAGTGACTCCAAAAACCACCCTACAACTGGATTTACTTTGACTTACCTTTTCAAACTGGGCCACGGACATAATCAGAATTCCACCTACAAATGTGGGATAGTGATATTTTGGATGCAGGAAAGGTGCAGACACATGAAAGGGTCCCTTTTTAGGGAACCCATAATACAAGTCTTTGTTGAGTGGAAGAAGATCCACATCATGCATTGCTATATAGTCACAATTATTGTTTCTGGCCTCCAAGAATCCAACATTTAAAAGAGAGGCTCTATTAAACCTGGAACAGAGAAGAGAAATTGTCAATGCTCAACACTCCATAAAGGTTTTGATTAATTAATGGCCTCCATTTAAAGTAGTGAATCACAATGGAAGAACTGTGGGAGGCTGAGATGTCAATATTGTCAGAATGTGAATGTGGAATTTTGTACCTCCTCCTATTGTACTGTAGTCCATACATTTTGTTTGGGCAGTTGGAGTGAAAGCTGTAACGCAATGCTGTCACATATTTCTACAAGTGACCTGATCACATGCTCTGAGAAATGTGCTTTCCTGCTCCATGTGCTCCACGATTAATAGTAGTTGTTTAGTTTTCTATGAGTTTCTAAACAATTATTATTGGATGACGTTTTTGTGATATCCAGAATAATCAAGGTCGAGGTAGGGGTTATCAGCCTCAGCCTTCGGCTTCGTCTGATAACCCTTACAGAGACCTTGATTATTCTGGATATCACAAAAAACTGAATCTAATAATTGTTTTATTATACATTGAATGAAGGAAATGGAAGTCATGTTTTGCTTCTTCATTAATGGCAAACAACACAAAGTGTGCGAACTTGACATGATTACCCGTGACCTTGAGCATCCTTGACATGATTGTATAATCTGCAGAGATGAAGTCACAGGTGCTGATTTCGAAAATTCACTGTATGCTTTTGGTCAATCAGAAAAGAGATAGTGAGTTCAATGTATAATAATACAATAATTTGTTCTTCTTGTCTCAACTGAACCACATAACACGGTGTCAGAAAACAGATGTAAACAAACATTGTAAAAAATAAGTCAGAAGCTTAGTCGAGTGACAAGAGTAAGGTAATCAAGTAAATTTAACTACTACACCTAGAGTCCACCTCACTAACCATTTGGCAACAAAACCTCCCAAGGATTAGAAAAAATATTTGTTATCAGAAACTACTTCAAACACTTACCTATGCTTGTCAACTTGATTGACAATAAATATTTTATGTCGCACTTTTTTAGCATTTAAAAAACTGTGCATGTGGGGAGCAAACTCAAGCAGCTCCTCAAATCTGTCTCTGTAAGGAACAACTATTCCAAGTTGATGAGGCCCCCACTCATCCTCAGAATGTTGATCGTCGTGATTAGCTCTTTCAGAATTAATGTCTTTAGAATGCTTGTCTTCCTGAGTAGTTCTTTCTGAAATGAGGATTTTGACCCTTTAAGAACTGAGCACTGTGAACAGTTTCCACAGGTGACCATTTTTTAATGTTAGTTCTGGTTCTAGTGAGAAGTTCCAATTTTTTCATGAATGTGCTGTTCCAGAAAATATCTATACTACCCAGAGAAGGGATTGGAATTTCCTGGGGGTGGGGGGTTCTCTAGGACCAAAGCATTTAAAGAAATGTGACAAGCTTAATTGGAATTTCCAGAGGGGTGGGGGGTCTTGAAAAAAATCCCTTTTGTGAGGGAGGCATGGATATTCTCTGGAACTACACAATGTTAAACAAATTAGTTATGACCTTTAAACATTCAAGCAGTGCAAAGCAAAGTAGACTCATTAAATTGTTTCACTTTTGAAGTGTACAGTCAAAGCTCTCTAAGTGGACACTCTCATAAGTGGCCAGACAGCTCTAGTTACTACCACCTTCACAAAATCCTGTTTGAACTCTCATGCAAACTTTGTATTTACATTGTAAGCAGACATTCCCGTAAGTAGCTGCAGAAACTTTGAGGGCTTATGATTTTGACTTTTCCTTCGTTATTAAGTTCCTGTAAGTGGACACCCAAAAGGAATTGGACCTGAAAATGTCCTCCTGTATACCTAATAGTTATAATGCAATGCTGGTATCTCATGGAATATTCCATGGTACATGTATGTCACGAGAAAGCGTTCCATAACTACATGTATTTTATACCTTCTGTCCTTGCCATAGAAAGTGGCCAACCCACTCAATGCAACGTACGTACAGCACACAATGGGAAGGCTGGGTGTAATACCATCGAATATGACAAAGGCTTTCCTGTATTCTTTAAGCCTGTTTTTTCTATGGCATGGCATTAAGTACAGTAACCATAAACAGTTATCAAACTTATTGCGGCACTGCTGTGCTTTTCTGCATTCCCAATGTTTATTGTGAGCTAGACAAGCACCCATAAGTGGCCATCTATCCCTTACACCTCTAGTGGCAGCTTGCAAGAACCATTCTTTTAAGTGGCCACCCTCAGTCACAGACAACCTCACGTCCAGGGGGCATCCACTTACGAGAGTTGTATACATCAGCTTGACTGTATAAATTTCTTAATAATTATGTTTAAACTTAAGCTTACATCTATTTCAGGATAAAACTTATTCATACACTTTCAGTTTATGAGTCACACAATTTAAACTTAATCACACTTGAAATGTATTTTCAGTCTACAGAATGAAACTAAATTCATTGTGGGGGACATGAGGCGTTAAACAAACAAGGTTAAATTTAGCTTAGAACTGAATGGACACGTCACCATACATATGATTTCAGTACGACAATTAAGTAGTCTAATTGATAATCTAAGCTTACCCTTTACAGTCGGTTCGACAGTATTTTCCTCCATTCTTTTACGTTTCTCTGAAAATATTTTGTTACTCTCTTCTAAATGTGGAAAGTCGTGTTCATGTGCGGTATGAATACTTGAAGACAGCTTGGTCCTCCCGAAATATTGGCCACAGTCACATTCGCGTTCGTTCAGATATTTCATAGATATCCATAACGTCCCGGCAACAGCAAATGTTAGATAGAAGAGCATTCCAAAGATTACTCCACGAGGTACAACAGCCATTGGAATATCTTCAAAAGTTTATTTGGACATCGAAAAATTGCGTTAAAGGAACCCAGTAAGGAATTTTTCTTCTCTTGCACGATTTGCGAAACCTCCAAAGAGAATCCTCGAACACTGCATGTCTTTCATAACTAACCTCTTCTGGTGGAATTTAATTTAGACCACACCAATTGAAGATACCTCTTTTTTCGATAATTTCCCATACTTTCCATAGTAGTATAGCTCAGTCAATGGTAAATGTTTTATGACAAAACGACGGCAACCCGTTCTACAAAGTCTTCTTCTTTGATATTGTTCTGAGCCCGCAGATTATGAGCGGACGTCACTAGTATTCTAGGGATACGTTGTGTACTGCAAAAGCAACGGTGTAGTGCGCAGGAGCAGTGGAACTCCACGTGGTCTCAGGGACAGCGTGGATTTCCAGAATTTGTTGTGGAAATGGTGTCGTTTATTTGTAATGCATGCGGTCAAACCGTAAGGAAAACGCAGGTTGAAAAGCACTATCAGAACGACTGTCGCAACTGTAATGTTTTGTCGTGTATCGATTGTGGAAAGGATTTTCACGGCGACGAGTATGTCGGACACACTTCGTGCATTTCAGAGGCTGAAAAGTACCAAGGCAAACTGTATAAACCAAAAGATAAATCGAACAAAGGCGAGCACAAACAGCAGGAATGGCTGAAGGTGATCATCAGAAATCTTAATTTTGAATTTTACCCAAGGACGGTAAATTGTGTGATCTAATTGAGGATTCATTTACAGGATCTACATATAAGGAAGCTTTCAGGCCCTGGATGCATTGCAGTTTATGTTTATGTTTATGTTTGATATGTACTCAGCTCTCTCAACTGGCAGAACTTCTTTTCGCCCTTTGCCCCACAAAGTAGAGTGTTCTCAGACCACACTGGTATCTCAAGTTTTCCTTGGAATTGAGCGCATGTACAGTTTCTCATGTGGGTGTCTGGTTGTGACTTCAAAAGGCAATTTGTTAAAAGATTAACCCATACATTTTCAGTTGTATTAATCCTAATTCTACACAGAATGAATGGGAAATTTGTCGTGAGTGGTTCTTAACATTTAACTCCAGTCAGACTCTTAGCGTTACTTATTCCAGGGGGAACAGAGTCTGTAATTTGATATTCCTAGATTTTGTTCAGAGTTGGACTTAGTACGCTTTCACAAATAGCTAGCCAGTGTTTCCTGTGGCATCCCTGTAGTGATGACTTAACTTAGGACACCTATGAATTCTCCTCATTGGTGATGATTTCAAACCAGTTATTGTGTCTGAACAGGGAAATGTTCTTCTGATTTCTATTTCCTGACCTTTTCAAACATATACATGTACATGTAAAGTGTACCTCAACTTGTGAAATCCCTACCCTTTCATATACCTGAAGGTTGGAAAAGGTCCCCTTTTTGGGCAGAGCCTCCCCAAATAGGCTGTTATAGGGAGTATCCCCAGGTTCTTTAACGTTAATAATGAAAAAAAAGTTGTTAGGGCTTTTATCAGTCTCTTTTGTTATAAAAAAAAATGTACAATTAAGAACAAGGGACTTGTTAAATTTTGTAACTTTGACAGGCACACTTTTTCTTTTACACTGAACATTGCCAAATGCATGTACTGTACAGTCTATAATATTTTTAGCATAAGGGTGTGATCTGTTGTGAATACTGTTGGAATGCAGACCTTGGCAATCAGCTGTCAAGGTGTAATTTTTGACATTATCACTCTCTTTTTCTTCATCAGCAAGTTAGAGAAGCAACAAGATCAGACAAAGCAGATCCTAGGCTAACTGTTCTTCTGGAGAGAATCAGTGAATATTCCAATATTCCCAGAAAGAAAGCCAAATTTCAAGTAAGATTGTGCTTGATGCTGTATTGATCTCCCACAATGTAAACTCCAAATGTCATTTGAAAATTTACTAAATGACACAATGCTTCCACTTGCACAAATTAAATGAGAACTATAAAAACCATGTCTTGTTTGTTCTCTGTTTTTTGTTTGTTTATTTTCCATTACTAAACAGTGTATGCTGGAGGAGATTAATTTCAACAAGTAGTTTGTTTTAGTTTTTTGTTTTTCAGGCATGAATGGCTAACTATTTATATTACGTTATGTTTGGATTTGCAGAATTTCTGTAAAAACAGTATCAATGTACGAGACAGTTCAACTCTGGACAAACTGTGGGAAATATTTTCAGAAAGTACAAAGGTTAGAAGGTGCTAAATTTTTATATTAATCAAGCAATTAGTAAAATGTGATATGATCTCCTTACTTTTGTATGCTTCCATTTCAGTGTACTTTGTGTGTCAAAGTATTATATATATGTGTGTCTATAATACTCAAGTTTGTCTTATATTTGACAACTTGACAAGGTTTGAGTGAAGGACAATGCAGTGTAGGCACAAAATGTTCCAATGTGGTAATCCTTCTTGAAATGAACCTTCTTTTTTGCTTAAAATATTTGACATAACTGTTAATAATAAAAATAGTTTTATAAGTCTACTGAGATGTTTAATTGTAATTTATTTACTATCAATAATAGAAAAGTCCACAAGAAAGTGAACCTAACAGCAATGGTGTACATGAACCTGAACAAGAGAAAGACAATGAAAGTCAAGTAGATGAAGTTGATAAAGATTCCAAAAAAACCAAGAAAGAACAAAAAGATAATGAACTTGAGATCCTTAATGATGAAGAAGAGTCAAAAGGAAAGAAAAATAAAAAGTCTAAAGACTCCAAAAAACAAAAAAAGGGAGAAAAATTAAAAGACATTGACATCCATGAGAGTGTATGTAAGTCAAAAGGAAAGAAAAGTGAAAAGGACAGTAATGGAAATACAGATAATATGGATGCAAGTCACAATAGAAACAAAAAGCGACAGAAAAGAAGAAAAAGTGATGATGAAGAGGAGAGAGGTATGTGTGTCAAGTAGCTCTTAACATTGTACATTGTAAATCTTTTTGCATTTATTTAATATTTAGCTAGGACTACTTAACAATTAGACCCGTAGCCCGCAAGGGCTATGGGTCAATAGCCCATGAGGTGAAGCCGAATGGGCTATTGACCCGTGGCCCTTAAGGGCGAAGGGTCTAATTGTTTTAGTATCACCCAACTAGTCAGACAGAAAAGGCAATAATAAAGTTAGCAAATGCAAGTTGAAGAAATATTTATTTGGGAATAAAACAAAAGAAAGCGTCACGCTCGATTGCACCAATTTCGCTACTGGAGGACTATTACTAATAGTCATCTAGTAGCGTAGCCAATTAAAATGCAGGATTTGCATTAGTCCACTAGTTGGGTGATACTAAATATCAGTAGCTGTCGAGCCAGCAGTTCTGAGCTAAAACAGTGATGAACGATTTGATACCCACATTTCTCTCTTTCTGTAATCTTGAACCAACAGGCGAAATAATGAACTTCTCTTACAGGTTAAGACTGTTTCAACCAGAGTTTATCTCAGTTTCTTGTTGCACCAAGTGACTAGGAGTATTTCTATCCCAGCCAGAATAGGATGCTAGTTCATTGTGTGGTTACCCCCCAGCATTATGCGCCTCATTTATGCGCCTAGATAAAGAGAAGCTTCCTCAGTGTATAAAGTTATTTAAAATACTTTCATGTTACTGAGGAAACCCAAATGAACAAAATGTTTTAAATTACAGATTGATTATTGAAGGATATGAAGGAATTTTTTTGTTTTTCCTGTTGATTCAAGATGCACATTTTGAGAGCAAACTTTCAGTATCCTTAGGATCCTTCTCTTGAGTAGCATCATTGTTGGCTATCCAGGTTTCTTCACACAAATATTATGTCTTTTGCTCTTACTACAGTGTACACAGTACCGCTCAAAAGTAAGTTACCACTGTCTTGTACGTTCGATGTTCGATATTACCTTTGTTCGATATGAATCTAACAAATGATCGATGCATATTTTACGTTGGACGGTCCCATCGATTCGACAACGAATTGCAGAGCAGCAATCGTTGCACGTAACTGGTTTCTTACGCGTGATATATGCCACACTAAAGCTTCAGTGATTCTCGACAGAAACGAGACGTTGCTCGCGAGAGACGAGAAACCTCTCGAGAGAAACGAGACTTGTCTCGAGAGAAACGAGACGAGAGGTGGTAACTTACTTTTGAGCAGTATTGTATATATAATTTAAACTCATCTTTCTCCTGCAATGATGACTTAACTTAGGACACCTATGATCACCTCACAGAGGATGATTTCAAACAAAGTTATTTCTCTGAGCAGGGCAAAGTGAGAGTTACTGGTTTGGGTATTTTTAGCTCTGAGTAATTATTTTACAGTTCTCCTAGAGTTGACATCTATAGTGAAGACAAAATTAATGCAGAGTTATTAAATGCAGATTCCAGCTGAAAATATAAACCCATTGTGTTGTCATTGCTGTTTGGTGCTTCCTTACTGCGGGAATCCTTAATAGAAAAGAATACCACGAGCTGAAGGGCCAGACAGATTGACCTGAACTTGTCCAAAAAAGTGTTTTGGTCCCATTGTACATGTGTCAAATGTGTTTATCTGATCAGAGCATATGCCAACTGAAGACATTTTAATTTTACAAATGTCCCAAACAATCAATCTCAATTAAGGTTGTCAATCTCATAACAAATTCAGGGCTCGCAAAATAAAAGTAACCAGCAACGCTTGTTGTACTTCAAAACTTTGTGACAACTGTGGTAAAGTGAAACTGTATATTTATTGACAGCTAGCTGTGTTGCAGACTGTTGCACAGTTATGTAATTGCAAATAGGATGTGATTTATACCTGACTCTGTCATAATGACTTTGAGTCAAATATTTTTCAGGTCCACCACTGAGTCATTAAGCTCGCATTTGATAGTTTGAAGTTATTAATTTTGCTTATTTTATACACGAATGAACTCAGATGAATCTCCACAGTCCAAAGTGTCGAAAGCTGAACTAGAAGAAACAGTCCCAGAGAAAAGTGAGTGCATCTATGTATTTTAGGTTGATATATGATTTCCTCGGCTGATGGTTAGTTTCATCAGCTTTCCATCAGTACACTAGGAAACTCAGTTTTTAAGTCCAGTACATCTCATTCCTGCAATGATGACTTAACTTAGGACACCTATGATCACCTCACAGAGGATGATTTCAAACAAAGTTATTTCTCTGAGCAGGGTCACATGAGATGTTAGACATGCTGTATACAATTAACATTTTATGTGTTTATTAAGTAAGAGTGAGGTACTTGCAGTGTTCTTTTCTTTTCACCTCAAAATCAAAACCTGAAATATACTGTACATAATCTGCTGGACTAAAATAATGAGGTTTAAAATGTCCATTAAATAAATGCTTTAAAAAAGTAATTTTCAGATTAAATGTATCTCCAGTACTACAGGCAGTTGAAATGCATGTATCGACATGCAAGAAAAAAGATTGTGACAGGTAGCTGATGGCGAATTTACAAGCTAACTGTTTACCTTCAGTTAAGGTAATAGAGTTACATTTATTATGCAGCAGATCACTTCAACTGGAAGTCCACAATTAAGGCAGTGTTAAGGCAAGCTCCTGATCAAGAGTTACCAGTAAAAAGATTGAGAAAAAAGGTAAATGGGATTCATGTTTTACTCAGTACTTCCATGTCAGTAATGGTAAAAGTTTTTATCTCTGTTTTTATACTTTCATAAATGAGCATTAACTTGGCAAATGAGCTGATACTCTAAAATTGATAATGTTTGCGATTTTTCTTGCAGATATTGGCAGAATTTCAAGCAAGAGGAGCCAATGAAAAAAATCTGACTGATAATGAGCTAAGAGCTTTGTTTGAAAAGAAGATTACAAAAAACCCAAAATTTAAAGTCCACAAAGACAGAGTAAAGCTTGTCAAATAAGGAACTAATAAAACTAACAACATGCATAATCAATATGTTGCTGTCGATAAGAGACATATGACAGCAGGTTACAAGGATCGGAATGTCTATAGTATGTTTTATTTATTTTGTTCTAATAAATAACTGTTCTTTTACATACATGCATGTACTATTAACACTTCAACATTCTTTTGAAAGCAGAAGCATGCCTACCAGTTCATTCTGAACTGGTATTGTGTTTGTATTTGACTTGTTAATGAAAGTTTTACGGAAACCTTGTTGTATTGGCAAAATAAAAGAAAGGTTCATTTTTCAGCAGTGTCTGATGACCTTTTTGGTGGCAATCCCATTTTCAAGAGGTAACAGTGAACTGGTTGTTAAGGGCTGGTTTTCACTAACGACAGAGTTGTAGTCAGGAGGTAGTGAAAATGTAGTCTCCAGCCCTGAGTAGCAATGCAGTCTCTTGTGCAAGAGAAATTTAAACCTCAGTTACTTTTTATTCTTAGATTAGCCTCTTCCAGCTATTTGATCACTTGGGGAGGAGCAAGAAAATGGTGAGAGGAAAAAAGAGGGGGTGGAGTATTGAGCGAGGAGCATTCCCGCACTGTCCTTCTCCCATATTTTTCTCTTTCAGATAAAGACTACTACTGGTAATTTGGTGTATTTTAACTTTTATTTTTAACAAAACTTGAACTGTAACTTTAATACCCTGTACACTAAAATATCTTGGGAATTACCGGTGGAATATTCTTTTAAATCTTCATTTATGACAAAATATATTCTAAATTTTATTGGAAATACAAGGAATATAACTTTTTTGTTGTAATCTAGTAAAGCGTTGAAGAATTTTTTTTTTTTAAAGGAAGGTATATGACCAAAGATCCACAATACAATGACTTAATTAAGCATTTCTTTTTCTCCTTTCACCCTAATCTTCACATAGGTGTTTAAAAGAACCGTTTTTCTTGCAACGTAATACTGGCATGGGGGTATTTGCTTGTTCTTAGTAGAAAAACGACAGCTTTTCATTTTTCAGTTAAATTTCACTTCTAATCTGCTATGATTATTATCCATCTGATATTTCCCAAACACCATTACCCATGAGAAATCCTAATGCTTCATAAGCTACAAACTGAAACACAATGAAATCTACTAAAAGTCCAAGGTAGATTAAGAAAGTAATATTTTCAAAGTGTAGAGACAGAATGTACATGTACAGTGGTCCGACTCTGCTCCCTCTCTGACTTCAATCCATCAGACTTTCCTGACATTAACTGATTATCACATTTGCTCCTGGCATGGTTTTCTCCTCTCTCAAGAAAGAAAAACAAACAGAGATTTCCTCAAAACAACACGAGTTTCCTCTTTGTTTTTGTTGCCGATCACGAGGGCGCTCAAATCTCTCAGTAGATTGCGCTGGGCTAATGGTCATCCTCTTCCTCATCATCATCATCATCATCATTCTGGTTTCTGCGATTACTAGGACCAGCACTGTTTATATGATTCATCCTGGGACGTGGCGGAATCATTGGCTCTGTGATGTTAAACGTTTTTATAATCTCCTAGGCATAGATGAAAAAGAAAAATAACAAGTACCTTTAAAAACACAAAAATGATCCCAAAAATTTTACTTCATTGTGGAGCAGCAGGTCCCTGTTGGCAACAACTTTCTTTATGTAGCTTGTCAAAGATTCCTTTTACCTCACTGGTACTAGTGTGAGATTTGCCTAGTTCGTAGGCTTTGATATTTCACCGAGTTAAAAGTTTTTAGGTTACGTGGTCCGGGGCAAAGATGATGTTCTGGGCCGTTCATCTCAGATACCTCACCAAAATCAATTGACCGTGAAGGCCTGGGTGAAAGCCGTTAACTAGGCAAGTGTGAGATGTAATGGCCTAATGATTACATGTAGTGGGACAGACACAGGGTTGAGCAGTCCAGATTCGTTCTTTGGGTAAAACATTTTTCTCCTACAGTACCTTCCTTCACCAAGGTGTATATAAATGGGTACCAGTAGACTGTTAGCTACGGACAACCCAGCAAAATGAAGGAAGCTCCTCAGGGTTGTTTCAGTTACTCTATGCTATGGAAACCTGGATACATGCAGGCTAAGACAGTGCAACTTCTATAAAAGCTTTTTTGTTCTAGATTGTTTCACTGGGGTTTCACTGGGGTTTCATTAGGGCTGGCACCAGGCATTCAGGCAGAGGATTATTTTGTCCACCTGGTTTGACAATCTAGAGGAAAGGTTTTCCCATAAAGAAGTTCAGTTTAAAATGTTTTGCCCACCTGTGAAAACCAGTTGCCCTCCTGCTAAAAATGCTAATGAAACACAGAGTTTTATCATTCCACTCACCTTATATTCTTGAAGAGTAAGATGAACAACCACTTGTTTCTTTACGTTTTCCTCGTTATCACCGCCCGTTTCTACATATGCTATAATGACAGAGAAAGAACAGATGTCAATCATTTGGTCATGTTTTTATATACTGTCGGAAAATACACTACTTGATACCAATTCCAGCATGTGTTAAGGTATGATATGCATCATGAGTCACTCAGAATAAATGCCTTTCTCTTTATGTTCAACATGACATTTTCCTTTTTGCAATAAAATCACTCTCATTCCATGGTCGGGTCTAATTGTAGCCTGAATCAAGTTTGAGTGATGAGTCAAGTTCAAGTCAAGAAACATGTATATTTTTTCAGACTTAGGGTTAGGGTAACCCTAACCATGGTTCTAATCACTGTGTCAAAATGATGTCCCAGAGAGGTAAAAGAACTGCCAAATGTGATTCATTTTTCACTGCTGATTCCAAGAGTTGTAGCCTCCCAGAAATACATGTACAGTTGTACTTACACACAACTGGTAGTTCATCTTCAAGACTTATATCAGCACGACCATCCTACAGGTAAATTGGAAGTGTGATTAAAACTAGTAATTTAGAGTGATGATAAACTCTACTCCATATTCTGTAAGATAGAATGACAAGGAGCACTGTTACTCTCCTTGCATGGGATGACTGTCAATGATAGGTTACATTGTACATCCCTTTTCCCAAAGATTTTGTCTGGTTGCCCTAACACTGACATCTGTCAGGCTCCACTATTACAAAGAGGCTCTCTTCAGCAATGATTAATTTTGTTTTATATAAAACAAATAGCTTCAGGTTTAGTTTATGAATTTGTGAATCCTACAACTGTACATACAAAATTATAGGATTGGATCCCAACATTTCTCAAACTCATTAATAATTCATCAAGTTTAAACAAAGGAAATCAAGACCGTGAGGGTGTTTGGAGCTCCCCTGGCACGCAGGAGCTCCGCTATTACTTGAAAAGTTCATGGAGCAAATATTTAAAACCATGATTATACTTTTAAGCACCTGACTAAAACTGTACCAAGAGTATGTGGAAAGACTATGACAGCATTGTCATTTGCTTTTATCAAATGTAACATTTAAATTTCAGAATTTTCCAGTAGCAGGGAGAACAAGAGAATTTTCGACAACTCAATTCAAGGACTCTGGAAGGAAGGGAAACTGAGAGTATTCCAAAACTTCAATCAGCTGTATGACCCCTGTACATTTTACTTCAAATCAAGAATATCATTCCTACAACTTACCCTAACTAAGAAGGATAAATGGAAAAGATTCTCAATAGTCTGGCCAAATGAATCAGGATTGATGATAAACTTGAACAGACACACTGGATTTAAGTCATCATCATCTGTGACTAAAACCAAAAGAAACAACAGAAAGGAAAGTGTAATAAAACATTTTCATCATTCAGTCAACTGCAACATACTACTCTACTCTGGTAAGTGTTTAGCCCTAGGAAAATCAGAGACCAGTGATCAGAAGTGATGTTAATAAATTCCCAGTTAATACAATTCATTAAGATGTCAATCCTTGTTTTTTTCCAAGACTATTCAAGGACAAGTCAACTTTTTAAAATTTCAAATGTTTTTCCTGTGTTACAGTTTACATCAACAAATTTTTGATCCCATTGTCAAGTATTCATGGATTGCTGGTAATAACTTCAGGACTTGGGGCAACAGTATTGGTCAAACCTGTTTAAACTGAGTTGGAATCAGTAGTTGAAAACTGCCTTATCAATCCCACTGTCTCAGCTCTTATCCAAATAGCAAGAGAGAATTCTGCCAGAAAATTATTATACAAAAAATAGGCTCAATTATTTAAATAATAGCAACAGAACTCACAAAAAAATTCTCTCACACCTGTGTTATCATAAAGGACTTGATGTAATCTATCAACTTCTTTAGTTGTAGCTTCCTCCCTGGCTTCCACTTTCTCCAACTAATGACAGAAAAACAGGATATTAACAACATGGCAGAATGACTTGACATGGCCAGTTACAGTGTAGGCAGTGGCTGATCATGTTTACTGTAGGTATTGTTGGTCAACACTGTTGAACAATATAATTTGACCAACACTCGGTCGATATCAGAGTGTCAACTGATACACAACGGATATATCGGCCAACAGTGGGTTGAGGGTCAGTTGAGTGTCGCCTTAAGGCCGGCCACATCTACATGTAAATGGACTATTCACAAAAAAAGCTATTTTGGATATGTGACTGCTACTGTTCTTAACAAATTACATTTGTTAAGAACAATTAAAATTACAAATTACACTAAATTTGTAATTGTTAGTAGAATGGATTGCACAACTTTATATATCTGATTCTCACCTGTGTTGGTTTGACTAATTGGGTGGGCTTAGGTTGTGATGTTTTTTTCTGCGTATCTCTTGTTGGACGACGGGGAGGTTCCATAGATAAGGGACCAAGCCTAAGACAAGATAAAATGAGAGATATGTAAATGGCTTAAAACCTCAGTTCTGCCTGACCAGACAGTCATAAAGATCTTAACAATTAACTTTACAATTTGTTGAACTCAGACACCATAGACAGTGCCTCCTGTTTTAAAACCGTGTTCATTTGTTTATCAAACTTTGTCTCCATTGTTTTTTTTACCCTAGTTTAAGCATGTCCATCTTTGTAGTTATTGGGGAATAATAAAGATAATCATAGAAATTTAATTTACATTGTACATGTGGCACTACCCCAATTAAGTACCAATCCTTTAGGATTAGAACATTTCTTAGGGCAGTTTCCCCATGTGGCAAGTACCAGTCTTGTCTCCTGGAGTGTGGTTTATCTATGATTCAGGGCAGGAAAAAAAACAGGTTTGATTGCCCGGGGCAAGTAAAATTTTGCCCTTGGGCAAGTGAAAACAAGTTTGGTGGTCCAGCAGGAAATTAAAATTAGCTGCTGTCAGCAGTCTTGTTATAGTCTATCACTGATTACAGACAAAACCTAGTTACCATAAATCCTGCTTATTTCAAATTTAATAGAAGACAAGGGGTGCTTATTCAAGGGGGTGCTTAATCGAGGGGGGCCACTTATCTAATTTTTCCCAAATTGCGGCCTGACATGATCATTTTTTTAACACATCATCTGTGCGTAAACAGCAACATAAGCTGTTTATCGACATAAAAAGCTGATCCTAAAGTTTAAATTGCGGCACCGTTAGTACTTGTAATAATTTTTTTATGTGGCTAGTACTTTAAATAGCCAATGACAACACAGAATTTTCGATCCTCCACATGAGTATAAGTAGGATGGGGAACACCCCCTCTTCGGATTGATAACGAGAACTCATCTCTATCAGTCCTTCCAAATAATCGGCAACTGAAGAGATCCACATGATAGGATTGAAACCGCGGTCTTGCCTGACCAATACCTGATAATACCATGTCAGAAAACCTACTAACGTCAGAAGGGCTAATAGCAGTCCCTGGCAATTCTAAAGCCATTGAAGAGGAAAACATGGACACCTCAAGCATTCTTGAAGACAATCTTCTTGGCCAGTCCGTAGACGACGAACTACTGTCCTTTCAAGTGCCAAACGACACCAGCCCACAAAAACAAACCGCACGCCAGAGCAGGAGGAAAAACCGTGAACCAAAGAAAGCCGCCAGAATGAACGAGAACCCTACAAAACGTCGCCACAGTCAACCACCACAGTCAGCAGAAAGCAAAATCTTCCACGTGGAATCAGCCATCAAGTCATTGAAAAGACACACAGACAAAGGAACTTGCCCAGAATCCCTACAATACAGGGCGAGGGCTCGGATAAGAGCGGACAATGAATTTAAAACGGACATTAAGCGTCTCAGAAAGAACACTGAGCAAGAATTTGTCAGAGCACTAACACGTTTTCACTACCGTGAAATCGACCGCGCTAGGGTCGAATTAAAACAATCAAAGAGACCAAAAGTAGTGCAAACGCCAACTGAAAATGAGAATTGTAACAACAAACCAGCGCGCTCGGCACCAGCTGCATGTAACACTGATGTAACAATCACGAATGTTTAAGAAATTGCTGGCAGTATCCAGGCTAGTATTGCCCAGTTCAGCAAAATGATGGAAAAATTAGGAGACATTGAGAATAAACAAGTTCAAAAGTACAAATGTGTATTCTCTGACTCCCACTACAACACAGGGGCCAAAAATAATGCAAAAAACACAAGAGGAAGGAATGCAAAAAGCAATCTAACGAACAAAAAGCGCAAAGAGCGCAGAAAGATCAAACAAAAGAAACAATCACACATACAAATAGAGGCGAACCAAAAACATATAAAAAACCTCTCAAACAAAGGACTCTCAAATGACCAGATCAATTTGCTGGCAAAAGGGCTCAAATTTATCCCAACACCCGTGACAAAACAAACACAAATAAAGCGTCAAATCTTGCGTGACTTCGATCAGTACGCAAGAAGAAGGCGCCTCATGTACATATTTCACGGGCAAAACAACGAACCACATCCTTTCCATGTAAAATCTACATGGGAACCACCAATACAACAATCAGTTGCCCTTGAAAGCTACCTAGAAGAGGTGAAGAGTGAACTCGCAGACTTAAAACTCACAAAGCCTAAAAATAATCTATCACCCGCGGAACGCGCAGCTCTCAAAGCCTTAAAGCGTGACAGCGGAATTAATATTAAAAAGGCAGACAAAGGAACAACCACTGTTGTGATGAATACAGAAGACAAAAAACAAGAAGGTCAAATCCACCTAGACAACATAACCCACTACAGGCCTCTTGAAACACCCATGGTAATTTATACACAACATAGGGTTGAACAACTCATCAACGAGTTCTACTGTAGAAACCACATAGACGAAATCACTAAAAAATGGCTTTGTGAAATGCCAAAACCGCCTCGCATTCAAGAATTCTACACCCTTACTAAAATACACAAACCGACCCCGGTCGGTAGACCAATAATATCAGGGTGTGAAGGCCCAACAGAGAAATTATCATCATTTGTTGACAAACTACTTCAGCCTATTGCAAAACAACAGAAGTCTTATCTCAAAGATTCAACAGACTTCATTAATTTCATAGAAAAAACGAAAGTCCCAGCGGACGTTATGCTTGTTTCAATGGACGTAACGAGCCTCTATACGAACATACCACAAGAGGAGGGAATCCAAACAGTATGCAGAGCATACGAAACATTCTACGTAAATAAACCTCCTATCCCAACACCACTACTAGAGCAATCGATAAGGCTTATTCTACAGAAAACTCATTCCAGTTCGCTGAAAAAAACTACCTCCAAATACATGGCACAGCCATGGGCACAAAGATGGCAGTAGCATTTGCTAACATCTTCGTGAGTAAGGTAGAAACAGAAATCCTAAGCCAAAGCGCATTTCAACCGCTCGTCTGGAAACGATATATAGACGACATATTTTCACTCTGGACTATAAACAGGGATGAAATATTACAGTTCATTGAACAAGCAAACAACCACCACCCGACAATAAAATTCACGGCTGAGGTTTCTGAAACAGAAACGACATTCCTGGATACGAACATTTCTAAAGGCGAAAGATTCAAAAAAGACTCAGTTCTTGATGTGCGTACCCACTTCAAGCCTACTGAAACGTTCCAATATATACACTTTACTTCATCCCACCCACTGGGAGTTAAAAAAGGTTTCATCAAAGGAGAGGCTTTAAGACTTCTCAGAACGAACTCTTCTAAGAAAATATTTGAAGAGAAAATCAAAACCTTCAAGTCACACCTTATTGAGAGAGGTTACCCAGAGAATCTTATTCAAGCAACCCTCTCTGAAGTGAACTTTGAGGAGAGGAAACTAGCCCTCCAACCAAAACAGAGAGAAAACAAACGAATCTTGCCTTTTGTCACACAATATCAACCATCAGTGCCAAACCTAAAACAAATCCTAATGAAAAAATGGCATTTAATAGAACAACAACCATTACTGAGCGAAATCTACAAGGATCCGCCCCTCTTTTCATACAAAAGAGGGCGTTCACTCAAAGATATACTTGTGAGAGCCAAACTATAAAAGGCTAAAACACGTGCTTGAGAGTCATGCAGGCCTGTCAACCCCATTTTACACGATGATGACGGCCAGGTCAACCCGTAACAGTCAAGTGGTGGCCTTCGATGCCATTGTTTCTGTTGCTGAGACGACTCGACCACGTCCCAATGATGCAAATCTCCCTCGATCAACTTCACAGACGCCGGTCGTTCCTTCGACGTCTCAAGCTCAGCCTGCTGATCAGCCTTCTCCTGCTTTCTTGGCATCGGTTATCAATGCGGTCAAGCAAGCCCTCGCGGCCGAGCAAGCTTCAAATTTGCCATTGACGCCTCCAGTTTCTTCATCCATGAGTGTGCCGGAGGCGGCCATGCCTGGGGGCGTTCCTCCATCGTCTCTATCTTCTGGCCAGCTAGATGCTCAAGTCTCAGCCCTGGCAGCCTCTGGCGTTGGCTTTCCGCCAGTTTCGGCGGTCGCTGCGAGCGCTACGGCGCAAGGTAGGCCCAATTTTGTTGTGCCCTCTTTTGTTTCTACGTTTGCCTCGCCAATACCCGCACTCGAAACTTCTTCGTCCAATTCCGCTATTGGGACCGCGTCACTCGCTCTCGGCAGTGTTTCTTCGCCGGCCCAGTCGCCTATACTGCATCAGGCTTTCGTGGTTGGCCCTGGGTTTTCGCCCATTCCAGCGAAGCTTGTAAGCCAGATTGTGGCTGGGAAGTTTGTAGAGCTGAACGAGCTGCTTTCGGTCAACATAGTTTCAACTGAGTCCAAGCCTCAGTTGCTGCTCGACGGTCGGTTGGTGCTAACTTCGACACCTAAAAAACCTAAACGGTGCATTGAGGATATATCGAGTTGGCTGGAGGCTTTCTTAGTGTACAGCCTCATTTTGTCGTCCCACTTCCCTCAGCGGTGGAGGGATTTGCTGCAATACCAGCTTTTGATTCTCCGCACATATCGCCAGTTCACCGGTCGGGTTTGGTTGGCGTATGATCGGGCCTTCTGCGAACACGCTGCCGCAACGAACTTGACGGACTGGTTGGCCATAAATGTCCAGTTGTTTAATTTCCACGCGGCTGGGGCCTCTGTCCGTCCTGGCCGTGAATTGTCAGATGAATCCACAGAGCCACATGGAGCTGCATCTTCCCATGTTATTTGCAAATCGTGGAACCGAGGCCATTGTGTTGCTCCTTCTTTATCATGCCGTTTTGCACACAAATGCTCCAGCTGCTTTGGTCCGCACCGCGTTGGAGCTTACCCTGGCGAGCCACCAAGCCAGTCCCGAGCTTCTCCCAAACGGCAAGCTGACTCTTCTCCTTCTTGCTCGAGCAGCAAATCCAGGCGCTAAGCGATTGAAGTAGTAGACTTTAATACTTGTCATTAGGCCCTCCCATACTGTTTTGACTTTGCTGTTAGGGTGGAGGACTTCTAGCTGCAGGTTTAGGTGCGAATAGACACTATCTGATTGTTGTTTGTCATTTGCCGCGTTATGTTTGTTATTTCCCACCACACTATGTTGTTGTTCTTTCGTTTTAGGATGGCATATTTACCACTTGTATTTTTTTGACCTTTTGTGCTTGAATTAAATCTAGTCGCTTCAGTTTTATTTTCATGGCATTTGTTATTTACCAGGTTGTGCATAAATTAAGGGGTTTGGGTTGGGGTTAGATATTATGGGGCCAGTTATTGACTCCTGTTTTATCTGTGTTCCTTCCCTAGTTCCTCTCCCCCCAGTTTCAGCAGTCACTCCTCTGCAGGCGGAGCAGTTTGCCTGGGAGTTGTGGCTCCATCCCCATCAACAGCAGGTTCATTTTGTATTGGATGGAATCCGTCACGGGTTCAAATTGGGCTTCTGCCCGGCCCAAAAGCTTAAGGCGGCTAAGAAAAACAAACCATCTGCGCACCAGCATCAGTCTGTCATTGACGACTATTTAGCCAATGAGGTGTCGTTGGGAAGGGTGGCTGGCCCGTTCGATTCCCCCCCCCTTCCCCAACCTCCAAGTCAGTAGCTTTGGTGTTATTCCAAAGAAGGGCCAACCAGGAAAGTGGCGCCTCATCGTGGACTTGTCTTCCCCAGGGGGGGGGCTAGTGTCAATGATGGGATCAACCCAGATGAGTTTACCCTCCACTACATAACTGTGGATCAAATTATTCGCCTAGTGTCTCGACTGGGAAAGGGGGCCCTCATGGCGAAGTTCGATGTCGAGGCTGCTTACCGCAATGTTCCTGTTCATCCGTCTGACCGTTATTTGCTGGGGATGAAGTGGCGTAATCAATACTACGTGGATCTGGCTCTCCCCTTTGGCCTTCGATCAGCTCCTTTCATCTTCAATGCGATAGCAGACATGGTTGAGTGGATCCTCGTGCATTCTTACCAGATTCCAGACCTGCTGCACTACCTCGACGACTTCATCACTGCTGGCCCTCCTGAGTCATCTCAGTGTGCACACAACTTGAGTATTGCAGTGTCAGTATGCAGACGTTTGGGCTTGCCACTTCACCCCGGCAAGTGTGTGGGCCCTTCAACTGTGCTCGTGGTCCTAGGTATTGAGCTGGATTCCGTTAATCAAATCGCTCGTCTCCCCGCCGAGAAATTGTCCGCTTTGCGAGATCTCATTACTTCTTGGCTTTCTCGAAAATGGTGCAATAGGCAGGAGTTAGAATCTCTCATTGGCCATCTGCATCATGCGGCGAAAGTGGTCTGGCCTGGGAGAACTTTCTTACGTCGCATGATCGACCTGTTATGCTGCTTTCGCAAAAGGGATCACCCAGTTCGCCTTAACAGGGAATTTCACTTGGACCTCCTGTGGTGGCACCAATTCTTGTCAGATTGGCACGGTGTTAGCTTTTGGCTGTTCCCAGGTTTATTGCCAGAGGCAGACGTTGAGGTGGCTTCTGATGCAGCTGGATCAATTGGTTATGGAGCATACCTCAAGGGCCTTTGGTTTGCTGGTTCCTGGGCTCCTTCTCAACAAGAGCAGTCCATCGCTTATAAGGAGCTCTTTCCAGTTGTCATCGCTGCTCATGTTTGGGGACACATGTGGTGCAAGAAGCATGTCCTTTTCCGTTCAGACAACAATGCTGTCGTCCATGTTTTGAATTCCAGGACTTCTAAAGTACCGTGTTTGATGCGATTACTGCGTAGCCTGCTTCTTGCAGCCGCTCATCATAGTTTTTCCTTTTCTGCCCAACATGTACCTGGGGTTAACAATCAGATAGCTGATGCTTTGTCTGGCTTTCGTTGGCAGGACTTCAGGCAGTTGGTCCCGGATGCACAGCTTCACCCTACTTGGATCCCGCCAGAGCTTCTGGTGGACTTGACTTCTCTGCCCTAGAGCAACAGTGCTTTTCCTTTCTGTCGCAAGGTCTCGCCCCCTCGACACGCCGTTCATACGCTTCAGCACAATCGAAGTTCATTTCCTTTTGCCGTCAGCTTGGCAAGTTACATCCTTCAGGGTCCCCGTGCCCAGCAGACGAATGGACACTTTGCCTCTTTGTCACGTTTCTTGCGAGAACTATTCAGCACTCCTCTATCGAGGTGTATTTGTCTGGGGTTAGAGCCCTTCATATTGAACAAGGGTTCCCCGAGCCACTTATGAATTGCCTTCGTCTTCAACGGGTTGTACGTGGAATCAAGCGCTGTCAAGGTTCTCCTTCTTCTTCGCGACTTCCCATTACTGATGACCTGATGTTGGTTATTTGGCGGTCTCTTGACCTTTGCCTCCCGGACCATTGCATGTTCTGGGCAGCTTGTTCATTGGGATATTTTGGCTTCCTTTGCGCTTCCGAGTTCACTGTTCCCAACCTGTCTAGCTTCTCTTCATCTCTGCACTTGGGTGTTCAGGATGTTGCGGTGGATTCACCTTCAGCCCCATCATGCATGCGCATTAAGATTAAAGGTTCCAAGACTTATCCGTTTCGGAAGGGCTGTCTCATTCACATCGGCGTTGGTAGGCATCCATTGTGTGCAGTGCATGCTCTTATGACTTACCTTGCACTCAGGGGTGATGCTCCAGGCCCCCTGTTTTTGTTCCAGAGTGGTCAGCCCCTCTCACATTCTGTGTTAACGGATTGGCTTCGGCAGATCATGGTCTCTGCCAGGATTCCTGGTAACTTCTCGAGCCATAGCTTTCGTATAGGGGCTGCTACTGTCGCTGCTCGCAATGGAGTACCGGATCATTTGATTCAGTCCATGGGCCGCTGGTCAAGCAATGCCTATCAGCTCTACATTAGGACCCCGTCAGATACCTTAGCTGCCCTCTCTAAAAAATTGGCTTGAGGAAAGCATTTGTGCTACCTGGAACGCCTTTTGGAGCTTATCTCTGGTTGCTGTAGCATGATGTTCCTGGGTCTTTCTTTTGGACTTGCAGTCCACCGTGGCTAGCTTCCTAGGTATGTGTTTATTTTGCATTTGCCCTTTATACCAGCTGATTGGTGCTTGGGGGTAGGTTTGGGGGGATCAGAGGTACCATGTCACCCTGTCCCCAGGTCCCTCCTTTCTCCAAGCACCAGGAGAAGGGTTTCATCTGAGTGGTTCCTGCTTTCCAGGGTTGCCATGGATACCTCCTAGCAGCTTATGGCTTTGGCACCCTGCTAACCTTTAAGGCACCAGTTCCCAAGCTCATCTATTTGTGATGAGTTTAAATGTGGCTAAATATCATTTAGGAGAGGTTAAACTCGAGCTAATGCAGCCAGCTAGTGTGCCCATCCAGCTAATATCATTTAGGCAAGTTAAATATGAGCTTATGCAGCCAGCGGTTTCCGCGTTTGGGAGTACGTGACCTGTGGGGCGGCCTTCAGGGGTTTTGCAGGGGTTTATGGTTCATTGCATAATATTGTTGTAGTGTATTCTGCTGATTGTTGCGGATCAGTTGCACTGCTTTGCTCGCGAATCATTGCGGATTCTTGCACCCTCTCCTCCCTCCCGTTTTGTTCTTGGTCAGGGTAAGTATTCTCCAGGTAAGTAGATTCCACTGAATTTCTTTCAGTGTGACGGTGCTGGTTAGCGGACGCTCATTGGGTGGTTCCTGCTTTCCAGGGTTGCTATGGATACCTCCTAGCGGCTTATGGCTTTGGCACCCCGCTAACCTTTAAGGCACCAGTTCCCAAGCTCATCTATTTGTGATGAGTTTAACCGAACTTAATGTGTTCACAAACTGAAACAATGCACAAATCTAATACTACACAACAAAAACTATACATTCTTTGTTGTCTCATTACTTGTCACCAAAATGGGGGGAAGGAAGGGAGCGCATATTCGGGGTTGGCATTTATTTTAAATTTTGGCCGATAGGAGGGGCACTTATTCAAAGGGGGGTGTTAATTCAAGGATTTACGGCAATCATGTAGTTGATAAGGCATGAACATTGCATGCCTATTGGCCAAGTATTATTCTAGTGCAGGCAACTGAAAACTGAAATGTACTAGGTCAAATGGACTTCAGAATGTTTTTTCCTGCCCTGTAATTGGAGCTTACTTGTGTATATCCTGTACACTAGTGCCCATATGCATGGTTTGATAGGAAGACCTCACAAAAGTCATGGCAGTGAAATACAGGTATTGGGCTTGTTTGGATCAAATGATACAACACAAGGATAAACATACATAAAATCAACATTTGGTGTTCTCCTGAAAGCCACGCTTGCTTTTTGTCCAAGCTTCTTCCAATCAAGGCAGGGAGGTGGATGTTGACTTCTACTGGGCATGTCCTCATCTTCGTCATCTTCTCTACTTGCATCTGCAATATTTCTGCCTCCCATAAAAGTGATCTGGTAACCGGTAAAAAAAGTGTCAACAAATACTAAATAGAAACACCATGGTTCCTAGAGGTGGCGGATGGGAGTTGAGACAGGCTAGGGTGAAGGGGATACAGGCAGGTAGGAACTTCGCAGAAAAGGTGGTGGTCATTTGAATTAAATGTAAATAAAATGCAAACTATTACAAAATTTGTAATACCGGGTATTTTGGCCCCATCAAAGCAACCTGTTAAGTGTTTGATGTGGAATACTGTAGAATGTAATACAGCCCCTCTAAGCGGGGTTGGGACAGGATTCTGGTAGGAAAGGAATGACTAAGGGGAGGCTACAGGAGCCAGAACAGGAAATGGTAGGAAGTGGGAGAAAAAGGCAAAATTATCTTTCATTTATTCAGGTTTTTACTGCTAAACTTCTAAACTCCAGGAGACAGCAGGCTGTAGTCAATCAATCAACACACACTCTGCATTGCATTACCTCTTTTACAACTGAGTTCATGGCATAAGATTTATGGGAAGCAGAAAAGAAAACAGGGGTGGATCCAGGATTTTTCTTAGAAGGGGGAGCACCACTAAGGAATGACTTAACTGACTGGTGAGGGAAACAAATTTTAAAAGTGAATATCAAGAAGAAGGCTTCCTCTTGGGTGGGGGGCGGGGGGTACACACTCCTGCACCCTCCCCCTAGATCTGCCCCTGGAAAGGTATGAGAAGCAGTAGGTTGATTTCTGGTTCCCCAGCAAGGTATCCATATATATTTTGACAGAGCTGACAAACTTATAGCCACACACTAGAACTATACGGCATGATTACTACGATCTTTAGTATGAAAGTTATTGATGATAATTTAATAATATATGATATTTATAATACTCAGTAAACACACTAATTGGACCTGTTCACTTACCAGCTTCTGGACAAAGGTATCAGGATCAAATGTAACCAAGTGAGTTTGTAATTGCTGAGCCTGTTGACTTCCAAGATTTGAAGCAAGCACCAGGAAATGAGAGTCAAGAACAGCCTCTCTTGTTAACCTCACTGAGGGAGAAAAATGAAAACAAAAATAATTATAATCTCCTGCTAAAGACATTTAATAATTCTCAAATAATTAAATGATAAATAAAACTTTTGCCTTTGGAAAAAATAGAAAATTTTTGTTGTGTTCTTAGATAAGAACAAAATCCTGCAGTTCTGCTGGCTCTAAAAACCACAATGCTTAGCCAATTCCAGGCATTTAAATAGGTGAAGAGCTGTATGAAATAGCATTAGACAGTGTAAATAATAACTGGAAAAAGATGAACCGCTTGAAGGGAGATGGCACCTAATCACTTTAAATGCCAATCATTCTGCCCTTTGCAACTTGAAATTTTCAGGCAGCTACCAAACTAACCAGAGGCTACATCAGGCTTCATGGTAGACTTTACAGCGGGTTTTTAGCCAGGATTTGAAAAGGAGGTATCCAAAATTAGCTATCGGGTCAGCTCAGCCAAGTAATTTAAAATATTTCTCTAGAAAGAGGGTTCGTACCCTTTTTCAGAAACAAATTTCCAGGACTTTTCCAGGACTCGGATTGATTTTTCGAGGACTCTAAAATTCACATTAACCCTTTCACTCCCAAGATCTTAATGTTAATTCTCCTTACCGTCTGCCATAAATTTCATATTTTTTTACTTGAGTTTAACAGATTTCCATAACTTTCCAGTACCAGTAGCCCTTTTCCAGCACTGGAAAGTCCTGGAAATGCCACAATAAAATTCCAGGACTTTCCAGGTTTTCCAGGACCTGTACGAACCCTGTAGAAAGTGGCCATCCACAGGATGCCTGAATGCTCATCTGGCTAAGAATCTGCTGTGCTATTTAGCTGCAGCAGCTCTCATGTGGTTGAGAGGCATTTCGATTTCGTTTTTTGTCTTTCTGGATGTCAAACTCGTAAATCCAAATCCCTCTTACCTCCTTTAAATAAAGTGTCAGCTTTGTCCAGAGCCTGGTGTAATCCGGTCGACTCAGGCTTGATAAAATCATGTCTATTTTCTGTTGAGAATTAAAAATATCGGAAAATGATAAAAGGATAATGTGGATAAGCTATACAACAGCTCATTCTCTTGAAGTGCATCATCCTTTAGAGGTTATTGACTCACTGAAACTTATCTCAGGTACGTTATTAAATAGTAACCATAAAATATATCGCTGTAACAGGAAGGGAAAATTAGGTAAATTGCAGTTGCATTGCTTTTGAGCTTACTTTGAGTTTCGGCGATCAGTTCACGATATTCGTATCGAATTCGTCGTCTCTCACGGGGATCTGCTTTAGGATCTGCATGTGGGTCGTAATCATCGGAACCTGCACCATCCTCACCCATGTCGACTAAGCTACAATTATTGCAGATAATGGCAGTAAAGGTATATAAATGTAGATATGAACCCAACAAACCTACAAAATTAAAGGCAAGGCACCCGCCAGAAACTGACAGGTAGGTTCTGGGTTCGCGCGCTTTCCTATAGACTGCTGTAAGAGATTTGCGCATACAATTCGCGAGTAGCTGCTGACTAGCTGCTGACATTGATCACAGTCTTAGAAAACCGCCATTTTGTTGAAACGCAACGTAGGGAAACGGTAGTGGGCCAAAAGATGGGGATACTAGAGAAAATCAGCGAGATAGAGAAAGAGATCGCAAGAACTCAGAAAAACAAGGCGACGGAATATCACTTGGGATTACTTAAAGCAAAGTTAGCGAAATATCGGTCGCAACTTTTAGAGCCGCCGAAATCAGCCGGCGCTGGAAAAGGCGAGGGCTTCGATGTTATGAAATCTGGCGATGCTAGAGTGGCATTGATTGGTTTTCCCTCCGTGGGGAAATCGACATTGTTAAATAAGTTGACATCCACGACCAGTGTTAGCGCTTCGTACGAGTTTACAACGTTGACGTGTATCCCTGGTGTGATTGAGTACAATGGAGCAAACATTCAACTGCTTGACTTGCCTGGAATAATAGAAGGGGCCTCTCAGGGGAAGGGAAGAGGGAAGCAAGTCATTGCTGTGGCCCGCACTGCTGATATGGTTGTGATGATGTTGGATGCTGCCAAGGGTGAAATCCAGAAAGTGCTGTTGGAAAAAGAGCTGGAGGACTGTGGTATCCGTTTGAATTGTTCCAAGCCAAATATTTACTTCAAGCTAAAGAAAGGAGGCGGTGTTGCATTTAACTCCACATGTTCTCTCACTCATCTGGATGAAAAGCTTGTAATGATGATACTTCATGAGTACAAGATCTTCAATGCTGAGGTGCTCATACGAGAAGACTGCACTGCTGATCAGCTGATTGATGTGATCTGCGGCAACAGAATCTACCTGCCATGTGTGTATGTCTACAACAAGATTGATTGTATTTCCATAGAGGAGGTTGATCGCTTGGCACGGCTTCCTCACTCTGTTGTTGTCAGCTGTGAGATGGAGTTGAACTTGGACTATTTGATGGTGCAGATATGGGAACATCTTGCTCTGCTAAGAATCTACACCAAGAAGAGAGGTGATCCACCAGACTTCAATGGAGGGCTGATCCTTCGACGTGGTGCCACAGTGGAACATGTATGCCATGCTATTCACAGAACACTAACAGATGTGTTCAAGTATGCCTTAGTTTGGGGCACCAGTACTAAATACAGCCCACAGCGAGTGGGAATCAATCATGTTATGAATGATGAAGATGTCATTCAGGTCATGAAAAAGTGAACTCGATGTACATTTACAGTGTATATTTTACATCTGTAGGATGCCTGGACATGCCTCATCCTAAAAGCCTAGTTTGCCTGTATCTGTTGCATAGATTTATAGTCATAAATAAGTATTTTCTTTAGCCAACTGGCTTTACAGTCTTTCCCGTAAAACCATGAACACAAGAAAACATTCCTGAAATGATTTTTGTTTTGCCATCAATCAGATGCGAGATGAAACTGCAAAGGTAACTGCCAAACCACAACATGGATTAGTCACAACTTGACACAAAACAATGAGCTGGCTTTTTCTTCCCTGACAAATCTTCAGTTTTACCGTTTTCAAATACTGAAACTGATCTTTTTCTACATGTATCTGTATACCAGGGCCAAGTTGTTCAAAAGCCTGTTAATGCTAACCCAGGATTAACAGGCAACTGGAGTACTGTATTAATTTTTCTTGTTTAAAAATGTTTTCATTTTTTACATCTGTATTTCGAGATTTCTCAAACTCCAAGCTAAAGGACAAACAATGTAAACAGAAAACCTCACCGAAGGGTTACAAAACTGAAAGCAAAATTCTCACTATTCCTGAGTCAGGTTAATTGGACTTTGAAAAACCCAATCCAGAACAATAACCACATTCAAAACAGAGTGCGTTCATGAGGCATAGCTGCACTAACATAATAAATGCCCTTACATGTTGGCGTCATTGTGTTGAACTTGTCACTGGCAAACAGGTCTGTTAAAAGTTAACAGTTCTTGTAATATAATGATAGCATTTGATTTTCATTTTCATTTTCTCTGTTTTATTGTCGGGAAGACCGATAAATAGTAATTTTATATAATGACAAAAGCAGCCTTAATTTTTGAAGTGCTTTTGTAATTATATACAGATAACCACCTCATATTTATAATAAATAACCACTGCATATAGCGAATGAGGAAGATTAACATAGGACAGCCTGTTCTGTACATATGAATGTCACTCCCTCACCTACAAATCATACCCTTTTTCAAACTTAACAAATTAAAAGTTATGGCTTCACACAAGCCAAGTGGCCCTCAGGCCGGAGCTTATCCCAGTTTTAGCAGCATGAAGCGACTAGGCATATTTCCACTCCCCCCAGCATTAAATTTTCCAGTACCCATTCATACACCTGGGTGGAAAGAGGCACTGTGAGAATAAAGTGTCTTGCTAAAGAAAGTGTTAAGTGTAAAGTGTCTTGCCTTTGCTCTTGCCCAAGAGCACAACACCTTAGCCAGGACTTGAACCTGGACCGCTCACTCCGGAGCTGAGCACACTAACCATGAGGTCACCACGCCTTCCACTAAATAAACTACCCTACATTAAATATCACAGAATACCCATTCCCCTACCCTCATATCAAATCTCCTTGTTACTGTTTTCCACACCAGCTCCTCTTCCATCCACAAGGTACTTGTATGCCTCAAAGTATTTTATAAAATGCTATATGTATCTGTACACCAGGGCCAAGTTGTTCAAAGGCTGCCCAGGATTAATAGGCAACCGGGGTGCTGTATTAAATGTTTTTCACTTTTTATGTTGGGTATTTCAAGATTTCTCAAGCTCAAAACTAAAGGACAAACAATGTAAACAGAAAACCTCACCAAAGAGTTACAAAACTGAAATCAAAATTCTCGTGAATCCTGTGTCTTTGAAAAACCCGGTCCAGAACAATACGGTGCTGCACCCAACCGGACTTAGCTCGCCCTTATCCTCCCCTCCCCTCCAATCACCTATATTCAGATGTAAATGAGGCGCGAGACTGGGCACTAATGAGCGCGAGTTTTGATCCAAGATGGCGAGTTCAAAACGATTTTTGTACAATCCTGCGCCTTCACAAACGCCACCACCACAAATCAGGTATTGTGTGCCTCTATGGAAGTTCTTGTTTCGTCTTTTGTTTCCAAACTGTTCGATCTGACACGCTGATATGCATTGTGTCCTCAGGAAATCGCTTGCTCAGGGAGTTCTTGTTGCCGAGCCCAGCGTAGGGTTTGCAAGTGCCAGCCCTACTACGACGTAAGTAAGCTTACGTGTTTTTATAGCTCACGTTAATCTCTCGTGGTGCTTTGTTGCGATTGCTTGTTTGCGTTTGCTGTAAAATGAGGCAAGAGATTTTCTCTATCAAATTTGATGACTGAAATAAATCAAGAAAATGAGCTTATTGGGCTTTGATCTCCACCAGAACTTTCTCACAAATCTTACATACATACATACATACATACATACATACATACATACATACATACATACATACATACATCATTTATTTGTTTACGCAGGTCGGTATATAGGCAGCATAAGCTGATGTGGACCTGCGGTTAATTAAGAGTTACAAAATAAAAAGTAAGAAACCTAATAAACCTAATAATTACAAAAACGTGTAAAATTCTAAAATATGATTACAAGTTAAATTAGAATTCCTAAAAATATTTATAATTTGTTAAATCTTTAGTGTAAATTATTGCTGATTGGTTGAAGAAATTCTTCACAGTTTATATTTTACAGTGCGAATCAGAAACTAGTTAAACTAAAATTATTGATGCTGAGGGAAAACCAATCAGATGCGAGATGAATAGATTGCAAAGTCTAGGCTTTTCTCGCCACTAAACTTTATACAGAGCTAGGAATGGAAAACAAAATGTGAATAATACATACTTCCCAGGATATAGACCATCCTCTAACTAGATTTCAAAAATTCTTTTGAATAAAGTCTGGAGTGTAAACACTGTGAATATTCACTCCGAATGGTGATGGTGATGGTGAAGATGACAATGACGATGACAATGAAACAAGCATTACTTGCCACAGGGACCCAGGGACTCCCCCTTAAAATAAGATATGATGGGACTACTCATAACTTTTAGGGCTATTTGAGTGGGCTGAACTACTGCTACTCAAACCCAGTTAGTCTACATAATGTATACTTGGTTTGAACACCAGTCGTACTTCTGTCTTGTCATATTCTTGCAGGTTTGTCCCTGACTCAATGTACATGGAAGAGAGAGAATCTGAACAAACATCACCAGTTCTTATGGTGGATGCCACAGGGCATCATAAGAGCCCTGACCTTGCTGAAGTCCCAGTTGTTACAGGCATTGTTAACTCTCCAGTAAGAGTTGTGTGCCATTCACCTCGAAGCGTGGGAAGAGAAAGAAGTGGTTTAGAAAATCCAGTTGTTGTTCAGAGATCGGACAATATCTCTGATGTGACAGGTCATTTAGAAGCAGGAAGAAGAGTCAAAGTGGCCGGTGTACCAAGTGTTAATCTGTTAGACTCAAGTGCAAGAAAGAAAGATTTGTCACCATCCCTATTTAATTCAGGTTCTGAGCTGTTTCATTTTAATTTTGTGTGGTTCTAGAAAATATCCATACTCACTGTACCCTATGGGAGGTCACCAATTTGAAATTCTGAAGAGACACATAAGTTCAAAAGCCTCAATTTGAAAGGAAATGTGAAGCTAACTGGAATTTCTACAAGGGCAAGGGTTAGAGAATTTCACTAAAAAACCTGTGGTGGGAAGGTGTACATAGACTGCTAAGGAGATACTGTTTGGGCTTGTCACACAAGGAAAGGTTGTATATAACAAGCTCAAAGAGTGTCTGTGTGGGAGGCTAGGGAGGGTAGTGTACATAAATGAATTTTTCTGTAACAGTACAATGTCTAAAAAAGTTTTAAAGTTTAAAGCATCAAAGAATATCATTATGAAATGTCAGGAAAAACAGGAAAACAATTTATTATTGTTTCTACATGTTCATGGAAATATGCTTGTCAACATCTACATTATTTATTTAATTGACTATGAATATTATTTTTTCCTAGACTCTCATTTCAGGGAACAACCACATGTAGAAAACATATTGGACCATGGGAGTCTGGCTGATGAAGCCAGAATGCAACCTCAACAGACAAGCAGACCTGGAGCTGAGTTTAAAAGCTTTTTGGGAGAGGAGGGTCTTCCTGGTCCGCCACTATCATCTAATGTGTCAACGCCACAAATAAAGCAACAACTTTTTGACTTCTCTTTAGGTAAAAGAATTTGCTTAGTAATTTGCTGAAAACATCCCAGATTACCCACATTTAATGTCTACCAATTGCAATTGGAATGAGTCTTTTGTTCTCAAAAGAAAATTAGAGTATGATTTTTGAACAAAGTACATGTATTCTTCCTTTATTCCATGTTACAATATACATATACATGACTTGTATAAACTACAAAACTCTAATTGGTGTTTCTACTATACAGATCTGTTCCTAAATAGACAAACCTTGTGAACCTGCTCTACTCAAAACACTACATTTTCAAGATTTCTGGGGTTGACATTAGGTAGCATGGAAGAAATGAACCTGGGAAAGACATTGAAAGTTTGACAGTTCTTCGAAAAGTTGACATCCAGTTAGGCTTTACGTGCTTTGGTAGAGAACTTCTTTAACTGGCGGAAATCACTTAAATTAAGCTTTCCATCGTACTTAGCTGCTAGGTCGAAGATAATATTGCCAAATTTTTGTAGCAGTAAGATTGAAATCAAACATTTAACGGTGTGTTGTCTTTTTTAAATGTTTGATTTCAATGTCACTGCTACGAAAATTTGGCAATGTTATCTTCGACCAAGCAGCTAAGTACAATGGAAAGCTTAATTTAAGTGATTTCCACCAGTAAGAGAGACTCTCTACCAAAGCACGTAAAGCCCAACTGGATGTCAACTTTTTGAAGAACTGTCAAACTTTCAATGTGTTTCCCAAGTTCACTTCCTTCACGCTACCTTACTTTGACCCCAGAGACGTTGTGGCCATTCAGAAACACTTATTTTCAAGATTACAAGCAGTTGACTGAAGGAGTGACTAATATCATGTTATTGTTAGTAAAGATTGTTTTTTTATATTTATTTTGTTTCAGATTCCCATTCACAAGCAGCTCATGGTGAACAGTCCATGTAAGTTTCTTTCTGCACTGAACTGAGCAGTGTTGAGTTGGGGTCTAAATAGTGTTAACACTTGTTATTAACATTAGCTATCCAAATTTTAAATGATTAGTCAAAGGATGACTTCTGTAATATTGACAATTTTTATTTCAGTTTATCCACCATGAGTGAAGAAAAACAGAACTCAAAGCTAAAAAAGAAGAAACAAAAAACTGGTAAGTCATGTCACATTCATCATTTGCAAATCCTAGATATTGACTATAGCCACAAAAAGATTATTCCAAAGTTTTCTTATATTAATTAAATTAACTTTCTTCCATTCACTGATTCTGAATTGTCTTAACCGTTTGGAATTAATTCATAGCTTACTGAAAGTTAACTGTTTTCCCTATCAGGGCTTAAACTTTTATTATTATTTTTTATTTATTATTATTTTTTGATATGAAAAAAGGTTTCCAACAACAATTAAGCCCTAAGGCTTCACCCTGTAATCTAACCTCCAGAAATGATAAAGTTAACATTTTCTTTTCTATAAATGATTGCAATATCTTTATACATTTTAAGTAGGGGGTATTTAAAGAGAGACTTAGTTATACATGTATTGTGTTTTTAGTTTGTCTTGCTGTGCCATTATAACTGACATTCTGTCTTCTTACAAAGTTGTTCAATTGGTTTCTTGCAGCTCGCATTGTTCCTTCCAGATACATGGATAATAAGCCGAAGACCACGAAAAAGGTGACAGTAAAGGTAACTTAAAAGCAGTTTTTTTTATCTATATACCATACAATTTTATTATCATCATTATCATCAATGAGAACTTTCAAAATTCGAAGATTAATCTAAGGCTTAGAAATTAATCTGGCAACAGAAACTGGGCAGCCTTTGTCACTGCCTCATTTTTATTTCATATATAAAGTTAACAATCATGGCTGTAGTGTTTAATCACAGCGGGATCCTTGTCATTCAGATTGTAAATAGAGTACAGAAAATCATGTTACTAATTAATACCACCTGATGCATGCTAGACTGCCTACATAATTCATTGAGAAGTTGTGTGCTCATAATAAGAAACCATTAACCTTAATTTTTCAATTTGGTCATTTGTAATCAGTCCCAGTCAAAACAGTCCTTGTTCATTTTTGCTTTGTTATTACCCCTTTCAATAAGTTTTTCACCATAGTCCAGTTACAGTGTACTAACTTCTGTTATTTGCAGGATGTACCACTTCCATCAAAAAAGAAAGTAAAAGCCTCAGCTACACCTACACCAAGATCAAAAGATCAGTCATTTGTTACACATTCTAACAACAGCACACTGAACCTAGAAGATTACACACCTTTTATCCGGAACACATCACAACAAACAGGCATTGTCACATCAACTCCAGCTGATGGTATGGTTGGCGTTGAGCCTCCTGTTCACATGGGAGCCCCTACCCCTATATTGTCCCAGGGCATAGCAACATATACAAGGCCACATGTTGGAAGTGGAGGTACTGCTGCCATTAAGAAGACGTCTCGAGAAAAGCGAAAAACACAGACTGGTGTGTCCAAGAAAACAATAGTTAAGACGACAGGTACTTGTGTTCTTATGTTCTTGATAACCTTTTCAATTCAACATTCTTTGAAGTTTGCAACCCACCTTCATATTTCCATGAAAACAATAAAAAAATTTGCTGATAGGTTCTTAGCAGTGTGTAACTCGTGATGCAGGTTATAACAGCAATAATTGCATGCAAGCAACACCTAAGGGATGTTGTCACAAGTGATAAATGCACTAGTAACCAGATTCTTATAACTACGTGTAACTTTATAGTGAATAAACGGGCACCACCAGGGAGACTTAAGCCTTTGAATTTAGGGCAGAAAGAGATCAGATAGCTTTAGTTATTCTTTCATTTGTTACTCATTCATGTTACATTTCTCTGCGACATTTGTGAAGGTTCATCTCAAGCTGGTCTACTGCCAGATCATGTGACTGCAAAGCCACCTGTGCCAAATGAGGTAAGGACAAATGTTACTTTAGAAGGGTGCATGATCTACAATCCTGACCAAAAGGGGTTGGAACACTTCCGTTTTCTGACACCTTTTTTTGTAGACATTGCTAATAATCAATAATTTCCACTCATAGAAATGGCCTTAGGTAGGTCTTTCCCCCACACCATGTGAACTTTGTTGATGTTACTTTTGCCTTCTGACAGCTAACATTGTTCTGAGAGGGTGGAGGAGTGCTCTTTTTGTAGAACAATGACAGGATTTCAAAGTTTGTGGCCAGGATTATTGCATTCAACCATCAGAATCTGAAAAGTGATCACCAGACACATTGTCTTTTATTTTTACCTGCTCTTATTGCTATAAGAAAATGGGGGGAACTAACACTTCATTAGCTAGTTATACAAACTTCTTTTTGGTATATTCACATAAGTGACAAGTGGGATATTCTCTGCTATACCACAAAAGAGCAATTTTATACCATGCCACAGAAAATACTGTGGCCAAGAGAATTAATGCAACATCTATGCCACACAAATAAGGTTGGTTGTAACATGGTTGAGTATACACAGAAGCATATCACATAGATCTAGGTGATATGCTTCTGGTATACATTATGGCCTTCCCGTATTCTGATTGCCTTTATTTTCTATGGCATGCTAAAAAGGGTTGAATACAATAGGCCATTTCCGAGTTACCGTGTGCCTCTGTTTCAAACCGAGTCCTCGTGCAAAACCTTACATATGAAAATTAGTTTGATTCGCATGAAAATGAATCTGAAGGGAGAACACATTTTCATATGAATGGTTTCACTCAAAAACTTGTTTTGACACAGAGGCATAAGGCAACTCGGAATGGTCTCTTTTGTCTATTGCAGCTTCATCATCGTCGGCCAGGTCTATTGCCACTTAAGTAATAATTAATGATTTTGTACTTGCAGGCAGGACATAGTGGAACATCAGAAGAAGGCGATATCTCACAACGTCAGCTTGAACTTCAATACTCGAGAGTTGTACAAGCTACTTTTCTATACTCAAGGGTAAATTATATAACTTGTGATTTCAATAATACCTGAGAGTGACTTGAGCTTATGCACTCTGTTTTGTGTTTGATTATTACCTTAAGGGCCCATTAACCGATTTATGCGCGCGCTCGCGCGCGTTGCTGAGGAGGTGAAATTTCACTTCCGGTTACTTACGTCAGCCTGAGCACGAAAAATAAAAATAACTCAAAAACTTGCAAATTCGCTTACGTTTTAGGTGTTTTTCTTTGTATTTCACAAAATGCAAAGTAAAACAAGTACGAGAAAAGACAAAATAAGAGAAAGAAAGAAAAACAAGAGCAATAGAAAGAGAAAAGCTAACTCCGTTTGGCTTTGTTTGATCTTACCGAAGTGCGCTGGTAGTGTAAATTGCGCGCGCGCTGAAAGGGTAACTTCCGGTTTCTTTAAATGCTAAAGGAAACGCGATTTTTCATTAAATCCAGCCTTTTTCGACGAATTGCGATTAAAGCCACCGTTGGAAACATAGCTATGCATTCCTTTTTCGAAATCATCCTTTTTTCAGAAAAGTACGAATTTTTCAATATTTTGAAATGCTTTCAAAATCTGACCTTTTAGAAATAAAGCAAACTCGATGCATAGCGTAATGAGGATTTAAATTAAAATATTAAATCAATGAAAAAAATCCCGATTAAGTAATTTGCCTGGGAGCCTTTGCATTTTTTCTGTATTAGTCACATGACCATGGGCGTGGCCTGATGACGTCATCACTACTGTTACTGATCATGAAAAAGTTAAAACACATCAAATAACTCTGAACTAACTAAAAATGATGAGGTTATATGAGAATAAATTTTCCTTAGCAACGGCTCAAAAAGATCGGTTAATGGGCCCTTAAGGTAATAATCAAACACAAAACAGAGTGCGCGAGGCACTAACGTAATAATCAAACGCAAAACAGAGTGCGCGAGGTACTAACGTAATAATCAAACACAAAACAGAGTGCGCGAGGTACTAACGTAATAATCAAACACAAAACAGAGTGCGCGAGGTACTAACGTAATACTCAAACACAAAACAGAGTGCGCGAGACACTAACGTAATAATCAAACGCAAAACAGAGTGCGTAAGGTACTAACGTAATAATCAAGCACAAAACAGAGTGCGCCAGGTACCAACGTAATAATCAAACACAAAACAGAGTGCGCGAGGCACTAACGTAATAATCAAACGCAAAACAGAGTGCGCAAGGTACTAACGTAATACTCAAACACAAAACAGAGTGCGCGAGGTACTAACGTAATACTCAAACACAAAACAGAGTGCGCGAGGCACTAACGTAATAATCAAACGCAAAACAGAGTGCGTAAGGTACTAACGTAATAATCAAACACAAAACAGAGTGCGCAAGGTACCAACGTAATAATCAAACACAAAACAGAGTGCGCGAGGCACTAACGTAATAATCAAACGCAAAACAGAGTGCGCAAGGTACTAACGTAATAATCAAACACAAAACGGAGTGCGCAAGGTACCAACATAATAATCAAACACAAAACAGAGTGCGCGAGGCACACGTAATAATCAAATACAAACAGAGTGCGCGAGGCACTAACGTAATAATCAAACACAAGACAGAGTGCGCAAGGTACTAACGTAATAATCAAACACAAAACAGAGTGCGCAAGGTACTAACGTAATAATCAAACACAAAACAGGGTGCGCTGTAGAATTTTGAGAATTTGAAGCTTTTTTGTTTTTCATTGCAGCTGAAACATTCGTTTGGTCAAAAAGAGAAAGATGCCCAGGTAGTTTTGAATTAATTAATTTTTGTTTCTTTTTTTCTAACCCGATGTTGCGCTGAAAGTTGCTGATGGCTTGAAAAACAGTCATCCAATGTCCCAAACTGCTTTTTTAGTAACTTACAATAAATTCAGTTGCTTTTAGACTAAGCTTGAAACTACGAGTAAACGTAAAGTACAATCTTTCCTCAGAAATGTTTGCAATATAGATAAAGAAAGCGAAAGGAGAAGCAGGAAGAGGAGCATTCCATTAGAAAGATTAAATATTGGCTCATTTTTTTAAACTTAAATATTTAATTTTTTTGATGAGCTTTGGGATCAAAACGACAGTGGTGGGTCATTCTGTAGCTTTTATCTTGTGGATATAAAAGGGCGATAAGAGGAGTTATAAGTCAATATCTTTGTTGGAGCACTTGATAAAGGAGAAAAAAGACCATAAAGACCCTCTACAGTATCACATTTAACTATTGCAGCGTAGCTTCAGTGAAGAACGTTTTAAACTGACATTCTAAAAAAGTATGATCAATGAAGTATGGCTTTTTCCTTGGTACTTCCAGTTACTACCGGACTTAATAATGTTCATTGTTGCATCAATGTTTTGATTTTTTGTCATAGTTGTCGTATTATATTATTATTCTAGAGTCAGATCTACTCTGTATGGCAAGAGAAAGAAAAACTGCAACGCGAAGTGGCCAGTCTGGAGTTGCAACTGAAGTTGAAAACAAAAATTGCTGAACTAGATAAACAGATTCAACTTCAGGTGAGTTTATAAACGCATTCTGACATTTTGTTGCCAGTGATGTTGTGCGCCTCGCTCACAAATGCTTCCTCGTATCTAGTGCTAACCTGTTTAGTCTCGGGAGTTGCATACTCGTGCAAATGTTTTCCTTGGCAACAAAACGTCAGACATTCGGTCTTCACGAGAACAAATTAAACAACTCAAAAGTATCTTCAATAGCAAGCTCAACGTTCGCACTAAACTAATGGCTACACACTAACAACTTAACGTCCACACTAAAATCAACTTTTACGGAAAATTCTACAAACACTTACCTCAACGTCTAAGCTAAACTAAGGAAACGCGACATCGACAAAAAAAAACATAGTCCGTAAAACTCAAATTCAACACAAGCCTCAATGTTTAACTAATTGTATATTTTTACGTACGTAGTGTCCCCAAAAAAACTGAACGTGTATACAGACTCCACGCCCGTCAAAACGTAGCGTCCAAACAAAGCTTTTCATGCGGTTTCAGTACGAGAACGCATCGTTTAGCAAACGGGTCCTAACCCGGATCGGGTATATCAATCTCTGTCATTGTTGTGATTTCCGTAATGAATGGTTATTGAGCATGAGAAGTAATGAGGCAATGTGTTGATTCAATTGATAATTTTCAGATGTCAGGACTAAAGCCAATTGGATCTCACATGTTGAAGCTGATATTAGAGTACAGCAAGCTAGCGGCTGCTTTGGATACCACCAGACATCATATGTCAGTTAATGGTGTGTTTATACCGCAAAATCACGGTACGTTGTTTTCTCTTTGTCTTGTTTTGTGTTCGTCGAGTTTAAACCGACTATTCTCCGCCTTGTCAGGGAATGGCTATCACAGGGAAGAGTGGAAAGTCCCGATGAAACTTACAACTTGTAAAAGTCTTGGGGAATTTGGGAGAAATTAATGAAACAACTCTTCGCACCATTGCTGATGCCAAATGTCCAGCTGGTGTTGTCCTCGGTAGCCCCGAATTCAATCAACTTTTCGGCTGTTAAATAGCCAACTGGTCTGCCTCCTGCCAGTTGGGATTTTTAACCATGTTATTTGCATGATTTGTTTCATTGTTTGTTTCCATTGGCCATTGTTTGTTTCCATTGTTTGTTTCAATTAAGATATTCACTTATTTATTTTAATTGTAATGTATGTATGTACCCAAAGGCCGTTCGTTGTAACAAGGTGACCGCATTTCGATTCTAAACCCTTTGATTACTCAAACTTTCTCCCTTAACCTTTTTCTACCATTTCTGTACTCCATTTTGTTTTTCTTCAGCTGAGCTATTTGCTGTACTTGATGAAAGCGAAAGATTACTAGGCGAAATTGATGGACTAACCAAACAAAACCAACATAAGGTAAGTCCTTGGTAGGTATTTCTAATTACTTATTCAGATAAATGATGATCACTTCAATTGCCGTAATTGTCACTTATTGAGTGCACTTCATTTGCCTCGCTCTCATTTAGATCGGATCGTTTGCCAAAGAAATGGATGGGCTATCCAAAACTGTTGAATCTGAAATCCAAGAGCAAAACAGGTGAGATTTGAAGTTTGTCAGTAGAAACTCACGTCTAATTTCATGTACAAGAATGAAAATAGAGCGAAATCCCGATTTCTCGAACCCTCGATTTTTCGAACCCTCCGACCTCTTCTTAATCCTTGACTTGTTTATCTTCCACGAGCGAAGCGAGGGGGTAATCTTCGAGCGACGAAGTCGCGCGGCGAAACCAACAGGCTAGGGAAGAATTATTGGAAAGGACTTTTAGAAAGTCTACTTAGAGGTTCGAAAAATCGGGATTCCACTATAGTGTCAACTAGTGCAGACAGCGGTAATGAAAAACGGAAAGACTGGGCATCGCAATAGCAAGCTCGGGTCTTAATCTTTTGTGTAGAAAATTACCGAGATTAACTTTGGAGGAAGGATATAGTGTACAGACAGAGAATTGAGGAGACCCGTTTGAAACGCTCAGTCCTTGTCTTTCAAGATGCAGCTGAGCTCCTGTGATAATCTGTTTCTAACTGATCACGACTTGTTGATGGGATTGTTTGATCTACTATGCCGCGGTGAAAGAGGGGAGTGGGTCCTAGTCCCTTTCGCGGTCGCCGCGCAAACAGGAGAGTTTGTTCACGATCAAAATTACTGCTGCAAATGAGATTACATTGAGTCCAAAGCGTGCAGGTGTCCAGGAAGCCAACGCAACCCTCTTCGCACCATTAGACATACAGTTGAAAATAGACTATGACTACGTTGTAAACGGTTTTATTTCTTTTTGTCTTAAGGTGCGGTGAATTATTGGCCGCTGCGTCGACGCTGAGCACGCAAGAGCGTAGTCTTCAAGCTCAGTCCATCATGGCTGGATTATGAGAACTTCGTTGCAGTCCGGTCTGGAGGTTCAGCGCATTGCTAAAATGTGTCTGTCTGTGCACTAGAGAACGGTCCAGGTTTAAACTTACACCTGTTTAACAGCAGAACATTATGATAACCTTTGATCAGGGTTTTCCCAGTGCCTTACGTCGTGACGCTATAAAAAAGGCTGTGAACCTATTGAACTAACGAAAATCTTGATTGCTGTTTAACCCAGTAACTCACTCGTTGGTGTACGTAAGGGAAAACCGGCGGCAGTTTTGAGTTAACCAGCTCAAGATAGACGTCTCAACAGTGATGATCTGTGATTGGTCGTTATCACATGCAAGTTAAACGAATGAAGCGTGCCGAGGGAAAGGGTCTGTTTAGATAACGAGAGCTACCGATACCACACTATACCCTCTCCTAGATAATGCCCTCCCTGATAACTACAGCTGATTTTCACGGACCCAATGTAATAAACTGTTTAACACTGCAATAACGATTATAAAGGAAATAAGTTCTGAAGCGACTGGGAAAGATTGTTACTGCACAACGTTACAGTGGATTACTTCCTCATAAAAGTGTTTGCTTAGCTTAGTCTGTTCTGATGTAAATAACTTGCTGTTTTGATTTCTGTTTCTGCTTCCGTTTCCTGAGTCAGTCACTGTTGCATTTGTATTTCTAACAAATCCTGTAAATAAACTGAATGAAGCCAGATTATTTATAAAAATGTCCAGTTTTCTCTCTTATCATACTTGTTTTCCTTGAATACCGTAAAAACCATTGAATTATTTCATGAAATAGGCTGCATGAATGTACATCACTCGAGCCCGCGGTTAGCGTGTTAAACTGAGGGCTTCGCCTTCGAGGGCAAAGCGGCACTGCGTTGTCTTCTCGGAAAAGACATTCAGCTCCACATTGCCTCTCCCCACCCGGAGAAACCTCGCAAAATTGCTGCGTGGTCGAGGTCGAGGTACCTACAATGGTAACATCGCATCCAGGGGGAACAAACACGTTAGTCGTCCTCCTCGCTTCATGCCATGGGAACATGGGCCTACGCTTTCACACTGCGCTTCGTGTACGTCCGTGGAGGACCAGTGACCCAATGCATAGGGTTAGCACGCTGGACTCCGGATCGAGCGTTCCGATCCGGGTTCGAGCCCTGACCGAGGTCATTGCGTTGTGTTCTTCGGTAGAACTTTTATTTGGTACTCACAACAAAAAGTCTACTGTTGACAAGCTGTTTAATTATACTATCTTGTTCATGCGTCGTTATATATACACTAGAAAATTAAATGAGGATGCGTTACTCCTTCCGGACTTCCTTAACAAAATCAGGTATAGATACAGTCTAGAAAAATTTCCTCCTGAGTAAGTAAACAATGCCTCTCCTCTTAAATATCAAAACGTCCGAAATTTTCCTTGCAACTGTTATTTCTTTAATTTGTCTCGTTTGTAATTGCTAAAAACTGTAAAAAATATGTTAATATCTTAAAAGTTATACTGTAGTGAGATTAAGTTTAGATATCAGAATTAATTTGTTTAATTCAGTGATTGTAAAAAGAGTGACGATTAATAATTGCATGTGTGTAAGTAAATGTACTGTAATTAGTGTAAGGTGTAAGTACTTGTATTGTAGTTAATGTTTCTATTGTAAGTATTGTAAGATTTTTGTGTTGTAATAACAATAAAAAATGTTCTTTATTAAAAAAAAAAAGTTGTGTTCTTCGGCAAGACACTTAACCCGTACGATGGACTAGCATCCCATCCAGAGGGGGGGGGGGGGGGGGGGGAGGGGAAATAGAAATACTCCTAGTCGCTTCGTGCTACAGAAACCGGGATAAGCCCGGATACGCTCCAGTTGTATGGGCCACTGGTCGGACACAGACCTTACCTTTTATGCACGTCTTTCTTGCACACTCAGGCACCTGCTTAGCAGTCGTTTATTTTTCGAGTGCTTCTCGCATCCAGGTTTTTACATACGTCTTGCGCTCAGACAGAAGAATTAACGACCGTTAATTACGTAGCCAAGTACATTTTGAACAATGTAGCCAGGGGTGGATCCATAGTAGTTCAAGTGATTTCCAGAAATCACTCAAATGTTTCCAAACCTCTCAGAATGAAGGAAAATTCTGAGAAGACTAAATTTCAAATTTTCTTGGGGGAGCATCAGCCTCAAAGCCCCCTAGTTAAATTAGTGCAAATCACTCATGTAAAATCCTGGATCCACCCCTGGTAGCTTCGGTAGCTGTCATCGGTAAAATCTGAATGAGGATCCAGTCACTCACAGAGCTTCATGTAGCCAGTTGAATCATTCTCGTCAAAAGGGCTATGGGGACGAGAATGCCAGTTGTCTGTTGACCGCAATCCCCATATCGGTACAGGCGCTAGTTCCACCGAACTCCTCTCAACTTAAGGACCATTTTTCGATCAGTAAAATGGTTGGTAATGCTAAATTTATTTTATGATTAGCTGGGATATGTGTATTGTGTGAATTCTAAATGGCAATGGAAGTGATGGCGAGGCCGAGAGAGGAATTGTTTCGTTTTTCGTTTTTCTTTTTTCTGTTTTCCTTATCTTTGCAGCCTTGCGTTCCGCCATTTTGATAAATGACTTAGAAGATTAGATTACTCAACATTTCTAACACTTAATCCTGCGAACAGAGACGATTCGGTCTTTTCTAGAAACCTAGAAAGACTTAAAAAAGCGACTCCGTTCGCAGAGTACTAACACTCGAAACGTCATCTCAATATTCCCGAAATGGCGGTTTTGTAGGATTGTCACGTGGTCACTGATGACGTAGACATCAAAGTCGCCATTTTGGAATCTCCGGAAGCAGGGGCCAAAACATCAGCGCTACACACATCCTTATTTCCTTGTTTGACCTGAATCTCAAGTAAAACCAAGTCTTTGGTTTAATTGTTCTTTCTCCTAGATCGCTATTGAGTATTTTTTTCTTGGTAGATTCCGTGGAAAAGAGGGACTTCGACGCTTCAGTTAAGCTTAAGCCTATCTTCCTTAGTCGCCGGCGCAAAATATTTTGTTATTCCAAGCCTATGATTGTGTTCACTGAATTTTGAACGGTTCAGAAAGCAAGTGAGATTTGAAACTGGAACTTTTGCAGCAAGACTTCTTGCTTTGTGTACAGCTGAATTGAAGACTCCGTTGGAGAAGGAATGGTATGCCGCTGGGAAAACAACAAAATGGCCTATGTGGATAGAACTTTCGAGTTCTCGAGATGATATTCTTTGACCATTATTTACCTCACCTCTTGTCTGAAGAATTGAGGAGTGATCTCCAATGTCTTCCACACTAGAAGACGTTGATGGAAACGACAACATCACGAGTGATTTGGAAGAAAAGGACTCGGAAACTAAGCTTATTATAAAATGTACTGAGGAGGAAGTTCTTGTCAATGGCGACAGACATATGGATCATAAAAATTTGAACGGCGATGCACGCGATGAACAAGATGAAAGCGTGATTGATAAGGCTACTAAATTATCATCTCCATTAAATGGAATTAAACGCGATACGGACCAAGAATTCAAGTTTATTTTAGCAGAATATGAGCACACAAAAAACGAACTTTCTAAATTGCAAACAGATTACAGATTGTCTTTGGAACGCGAGAAGAGTTTATGTGAAAAACTACAAGATTACCACGGTAAAGAAGATTCCAGTGTGGACGATTTGAGCCGAGTTAACGAAGACTTAAGGAAGAACTTAGATGCAGTTCTCGAGGAGCTAAAGTCTTCAAAGGAAGAGCTTAAAAGGTTAGAAATTTGGAAGCATACAGTACACAATTTAGATCCAATATGGTGGGTGGCTGTGGTACACTTGTATACTTGGACGTGTTTTATGTCGGTGGTACTCTATACTGAGGCGATATTGCAGCATTTTCATAACCATACAATACAGTGTTCCATGTTCCATGTCTTTAAACTGTTTTTAATATTTTCTTGTGTTATTTATTTTTCCAATGTCTAATCCTGTGGTAGAGGTATTGTCCTTGGCGGTAGTGAACACCTCAACACAATATATTTCTTTGTTATTTCTATTATTACCAATAGAAAGAGCAAAAAAGTATCCAAAAAGAGTTTTTTTTACAGTGAACTTGAGTACTGCTCATAGTCGTAAATCGCTAACACTTTTTCTCACAGATGACTGACAATCAAATCAAAACCTAAAAACAAATATGTTGCTTTGTTTACACTGCATTGCACCTGTTGTATACCATAGTTTTTTACTTAAATATAATGAAAAAGACCTGCTATTTCCTTTTTTCACTAGTCTTCAGATCAAAAGATCACAGCGGCAGATGCATTCTTAATTATTGTTCTTGTCCTTTTATTCAATGGCGCAAGTTCTTTTGAGAAAATGTTTGTCCTTTCTGTGTTTCAACAATTTCTTGGATACTCTCCTTGGATGAAGCTGCATACATGTGATCTTACGTTGAAAAGATTTTTGAAATGTTGTGATTGCCATGACCTGCATACCTAAGTTTGATAAACACACTGTTATAAACAGGAAGTCATAAATACAATTATTAACAGAAATTTAGAAATTGCAAACTGCTGCCTAAGAGAAAAACACATTATAGACACCTGAACAAACTGTTGTTACAATCCTCTTTAGTAAATGAAGTTGCTTAGAATTACCTACAGTTCTTACTGTTGTTTGTCCAGTTCCCAGGTGAATGTCTGTAACAAGATTTCCGTGTAACACTTCTGCAAGTACATTGTAATGCAGATAGGAAATGAAATATTATTTTGAGCTAGTCTAGAGAAAATTGTCTTGACTAACTACTAAATACTCTGAATTTGCACTAAAACAAATACTGTCCAGATGATGAAAGAATTACTTTGAAGCTTAACCTTTGATTTTCAATATTGTTTTTCTCCTCAGGGTAAAGGATGTAAATAATGAACTGGAAAAAGAACAGGGTAATCTTAATGCAGAGTTATCAAAATTACAACTAAGTGAAAGTAACAGTGAGGAGAATGATGGACTCAGAAAGAGCAATCAGGAGTTGGAAGATAAACTTAAAGAAACATCAGAAGAGCTGGTTGCAACACAAGAGAAACTTCAAGCTCATGACCAGGCAGCAAAGAGGGCTATTGCGGCCTTGCAAAAGGAAATGGCTCTCAGAGTTGATCAGGTGGGCAAGTGCTATTAATGGGAAACCTTTATTTCTTTTAAATCACTGGTGATGATTGCTCTAAGAAATACACTACTGCTCCAAGAAATAACATGGTGTCTGTTCATCATCAGGGATATCCCTGTGATAGACTAGCATTGAATCTAAGGGCAAAAACAATAATAAGTACAAGTAGATACATGGAGCTATCAAAAAGGGACTAGGAACTTATCTTGGAAGAATTCCCGGCCAATTAAGCATCAGTGAACTACAAAAGATAACCTTGCTAGGTACAGCACACATTTTGAGGAGGGTGCTATCAAGCTAAAAACTGGCTATCCCCTAGTGCCCCAGGACCATGGTTTGGTCTCGGCCCTAAGGACTCTAAGCAAACATTACGTGAGGACGATAATAATAATAATAATAATGGCATTTCGGGCAGCATATCCACAGGGTGGCTCTTCGCCTGCCCGATATTAACTAAATTTACAATTGTAAAAAGGTTAAAAGATATCTAAAAATTTATATCTATATGTAAACGAGATAAAATTGTGTTTTAGGATGTGCAAAATAAATAAATAAATAAATAAATAAATAATTAAAATTATGCCAGATGTTCTAAAGCTCTCTTAACAATAATGTTTTTGGTGTCTTTACAAAATTTAATGTAGTCTTGGCAGCACCTCACGTTGCTGGGCAACGTGTTAAATAAACTTGCAGTCTGGTCCTGTAGAGTATTATTAATTAAAGATCTCTCTAACTGAATGCTGAAAATAAACAAGAGGTTTTCTGTTAATGCTCAGAGAGACTCAATACTTACTGTGTAATGTTTAACTTGAGAAGTTAGTTAGACTTAATACTCCTCTGCTGATCAATCCTTTACTCTGACTTGTTTTGAAAAGGTAACAAAGATGTATGAAGATGTGCTCAAGGAAAAGGAAAATCTAGGAATTAAATTAGTGCAGGGAGAGGAAGAGAAAAATAAAATGGCTAGAGAGAATGAACTACTTGGGAAAAAAGTTTCAGAAAATGGAAGGGTATGTATGATCATGTTAATGTGTACATTTCTTGCAGAAAGCTACAACATTCACATACATATACATTGTGTAGATGTAGATATGGCTTGTTTAAGTTACTTGTTAGGTTTATAAATTTAGTGTTAGTGTTAGTATTAGTAATGATCTTGTTGATACTTGCCATTTAGGCTTAATTATTTTAAAAAGAAACATTAGCATGTATTAAGAGGATAATTTGAAACTGAAAAATGTTGCATGCATCCACTGTACCACAGGGTAAAGTTCTGTAAACATCAACAATATAAAGCAAAGAAACACTTAGTTCTGTCATTGTTTACCAGTACACAAGAACCAGTTTCTAAAGACTAAACAGTACATTACAGTGAACTAATGATACCTAAACAAATGAAATAAATAATATACAATAGTAATCTCTTTTTGTATGAGTATGAAAGGACAGAGTCAAACCATTCTTCAGTTAAATCAAATGAATTTCACAAGTCTTTGGGTGTAAAATGATAGATGAAATAAAGTACAGATAATCTCTAACCAAGGTGCTTATAGTAATAAGAAGTTCTTCCCTTGAGAGTCAAATCTGTACGTAAAGTTATATCGTAGTCTTATATTTAGGGGTCAGAGGGACTTAATATTATCAAAGGGACTTTAGCCTCGGAAATTTTAGAGAGTTACTTTAAGACAGGTGCAGTGACCCACATGTACATGTAGTTGTTGTTAGCTCACTCAACTCTAGAGTAATGATTCCAGGTCCTCTCTTGACCCCAGAAAATGGGTGCTTGGAAATCTTATAGTGGAGGTAACCTTTGTGATGTGCAAGCATTCCATTAGGGGGAAGCAGAGTACTCCTATTTGTTGCATGCTACAAAAACCCGAGATAAGTGTCGGAAGTAAGCGTAGAAGTAAGCGAGCCTATAGGGTGATGGGCCACTAGTCTCAAATTCATCATCATCGTCTAGTTTTCTTTGTCCCATGGGGGGCATAGGGTGTCCACTGTTGCCTTCCATTTCTGTTGGTCCTGAGCTGTTCTTTTGGCCTTGCACAACCTACTGTATGTTGATCTCCATCTGGTCTTTCTGGATGCTTCTGCACCATGTAATTCTAGGTCTACCACATTTCTGTGTGCCTTATGGGTTCCAGTCCATTGTGTGGTACACTGTGTTCCTCTCACCGTGCCCGCAGAATTTACAGACTATATCGTTTCCAGAAGGGACTATCATCAGAACTCAAATATAACTTTGTTTCCTTAAACAGTGCAAACCATTGTTCCCATCTCTTTTTAGGAAATAGAAAAGTTTCGGCAAAAACTGAAGACTGTTCAGACGGAGCATATTAAGCTACAGACAGCATATGATGACAGGGTATGGCTGTCACATTATTTTAAATTCTTTTTCTGTCTATTGCTGTTGGTTGTGAGTCAAATTAATTAATGATTAATGATTAATAAAATGAAGAATTTGTTTTTCTTTGTAGGGAAAGGAACTTGCAGCTGCTGTAAGGGAGTCTGACAAATTGGCTGAGGAAGTGAACTCACAAGCTGTGAAGGTCAAGTGGGCACAGAACAAACTCAAAACAGAATTAGAAGGACACAAGGTAATTATTCCCAGCTATCAACTAACGTCTATTTAGCAGAGCTGTTCTTGTTTATTTGTTTCATTTTTTTTAATATTAAGTACTCTAATGCTTACTCTCTCTTTCATCTTACATGCCTTTTTGTAACATTTTCCTTCAAAATTAATTGGAAGTCCTGATGGCTTTGCAGTAAAGTAAACTCTGTATGATGTTGTTCCTATGCTTCAGGAAACCAAGAACAAATTGTCACAAGTGTCACAAAAACTGAAGGAATCCAGAGAAGAAGGCCTTCAAATCAGGGCTGACTGTCAGGCTATGATTAAGCAATATCAAGTAAGGTTTTAGTAGTGATCTTTTCATTTGATGTCACAAAAGGATGTGTTCACTTTCATGTGCATGTACAATGTGTTTGTTCTATTAACCTTTACGGCTACATCCACCAACACCCCGAAAATAACTTTTTTTTTTCACCCTGAAAATAATGGCTCCTCAAAAGAAACATGATTATTTTTTAACAGCCCACCCAAATGTAATAGCCTTGGGAAGATTACCACTCAACTACCGAAAAAAAAAAAAAAAAAAACAAAAAAACATGAGATAGTATATTTGACGTAATATTTGTCATTATATTTGATGTAACCACCTGATCTAACATTTTGAGTAATATTAGTTACACTGCGGTATAATCCGACCATAACTTTTGCCCTATAGTACCAACATTTGGAGCCTTTATTTGTTTATACAGTCTGCTTTGTTTATGTGGGTAGTTAGTAGCATACATTATGTGGGTGGTTAGTAACATACATGAACCAAACTTTTAATAAAATACAAAAAAAGATAACAATTATAATAAATGGAACTTTTAATTTCATGTACATGTATTACGCATCCACTTTGTCAACAACTGTGAATTGTCATACTAATGGCTGCCCAAAATCTATGATATCAAATGTCTCATTATTTGCATGGTAATTGATTCCTCTATGTTTGGTTAATTGGAAGGAATCAGAAGAAATGAGATCAAACTCCTTGGATAGTAAACTCAAAGCAAAGGAAGTAGAACTTAAAAGGCATGAGCAAGAGATTGCAGACCAGGATGAGGTATGGTACATGTGTCTCTCATGTCTTCAAAACACATCAATACCTAAAAAATACTTTTTCTACAAAAAGTATTGTACAAGTTACTCAAGCTTTGGTTAACAGAAAAATGGTCATACTACTTTTGATGAGTTATATGTGGCATTTTGGTTGATTTTGTGGACAAATTAACAATGCCTCTTCAGAACTTTAAAAAGCAAACCATGGAGTTCTTAGCATTTCTCAAACTCTTCACAAAATGGTTGAAGTTGCTACATGTAGCTCATTAAGCCACTAGAGCTTGAAAACAGACTTTAATTTTATTTGTTACTGGTATGTCCAAACATCCAGTTACACCCTGACATGAGTACCTTATCACATTAATTTCTAGACACAGGTTGCATAAATTATTCCATTGTAATTAAAGGTTCACAAAATGAAAGTTCAGGAACTAGAGACATATAAAGAACAATACAGGAAAAGTCAAGATGAAGTGAAAGCTTTAAAAGCAAAGGTACATGTACAGTACATTGTTGTTCTCTAGCTTATTGTTTACATGATAGTGGTAGTGGTTAAAATTCAAGTAGCAACAGCTGATCATGAGTGATATTGTAATGCAAGTAATTCAGGAACTCACCTCTTGTCAGTCCTAATTGCCATTGATAGCAGCTGTCAAAACCAAGCATTGATTCAACAATTTTAGCCAAAAAGTCAGAAAACCATTACACAGGATATTATGACTAACATTAGTTATCAAATAAATGCAGATCAGTGAGCTGGAGGAAAAGATCACACAGTATGCCCTGAAGGTGGCAGATCATGAGAAGAGTGCCTTACTGAACAAAAAAGAACAGCACAATCTTAAGAAAGAGCTGGATGAGAGTCACGTGTACAAGGCAAAGTATGAAAGGTTAGCAAACTATTAAAACTACTGAGTAGTAAAAACTAGGTCAAAACTACATAAGCATGACAATTTGCATGATGTAAGAACAGTTGAACCCCATATTTTAAACTCTCAGAGGAAATGAAAAATATTTCAAAATAGTGGGAGATTGAAAATGTAAATGACTGAAGGGCAATTCCAAGGGAAATGGTTTTGAGTTTGAAATAACAAGGAATTGAAACTAACCGAGTTCAAATTAGCAAGGTCCAACTGTACCCTAAGCAGTAAGTACAAGATAACCATAAGCTGCTATTAATATCTTCTTTCTTTTCTTTTAATTTCAAACAGTGAGGCAGAGATGGTGAAGCATTTAACTGCTGTAGAAAGTGAACAGAAAAGGACTATTTCTGACCTTGAAGCTGATATTTTGGCCTGTCACAGCAAAGAAGCTGAACTTCTGACATTTTCTGAGAAAATGACAGCTAAAAATGCTCAACTTCAATCAGAGGCCAGTGGCACTCTGGCCAAGGTACTGAGTAGATTAATGTGATTATATATTTTGTTGTTATTCCTGCTGCTGTGAAGAGTATTTTCTATGGAGAGAAACAGTCTCTTTATATTTGAAATCAAGTCTATACCTGAGCTTATGATATTTAAGACATACAAAACATTTTCCTTGATTCATAATCTTATTGTTAAACATACATGTAAGTGCAGCTTTTAGTGTTGCTTTCTTACCCGTAGAGTATTTCTAAATCCTGATTTCAATGTAATCTTAAGCTAGGGCCATATGAGAGTGAAAGTTTCATTGAGGTCTGGTACAAGATGAACTCTGCTGAGATACATGTACCATTCAAGCGTAGCCAAAAAATGACAAGAGAATGAAAGAGTGGATAAAATCAAGCAATGCATTTGGGGAAACTTAGCATGCTTGAATTATTTTTATCTCAGTCTTTTTAACCATCAAGTGCCATTTGGTGAAGAGTTCCACACAATCATCCGTTTTTCATTCCTGTATTTATGCTATTTTACCTGTCCCTGATAGTGAATAACATTATTTCCCAATTGGCTTTGTGGAGTGGATGTTAAATTGGTTTGTCCTAACATTGCTCATTTCAATGTGTGTTTAGCTTGATGCAACTCTTCTTGAGAAATCTAAACTGGAAGAACAGTTTGAGCAAGTGAAAAAGGCAAAACAGGGACTGGTAAGTCTTCAGTGTTTTTATATGCAGACTGAGCTGGAAGTTGATAATTAGTTGTCATTAACTGAGATGAAAGTCCATTTGGCAGAAACTTTACCAAGGTCCTGATAAACCCACCTTAAAGTACTGTAGTGAGTATCAACTAGTAGGGCCAGCAGAGTTCTGCAGGTTCACTTAATTAATTTCTTTTCTTTTTCTTTTTTTCTTTCTTCTTTTTGTTTTTTTTTTGACGTGTTTCTATGTTTGTTTTCTCTACTTAGGATGAAGAGTTGAAAGAGAAGATATCTTATTTTGAAAGTGAAATTATATCCTTGAACAGTCGTCTGGAAGAAAAATCAAAAGCCAGTAAGAGCAGAACACTGAAGACCTTTAGCATAATGCTTTATTAATATTTTATCAAAGTACTTCACAGGCATCCATTCCTGATGTGTTAAATTGTAAATTGCACACATGTGCAATGGAGGGTTTACCATGATGAAGCCAAATCTAGGCTATCACTTTGTCATGAAGTTGTCAACTTTATGTAAATGCACTGCACTCATGGCTGGCTTAAAAATCTCTTTCCTCTTTTGATTCTCATACACCTCTTTGGAGGTCTACATGTACATGATGTAAGGGAGGAACCATTGGAAAAGTTATGGGGGGAAGGAATTCTCAAACTTCTTGTACACTCATAGTGAAGGGAAACCTCCTCGTACTCCAACTATGATGACATGTATGACTGCATTGAGAACACATTTTTAGTGTGTCTGGCTTTTATGTTCTTAATCGTTGTTGTTGTTTGTGTTAGTGTCGGAGCTTGCTGCTTCTCTTGAGGAATCACGAGATGAGCTTCAGGTGGTGAAGAGGAAAAACACAGCTCTTATTAAGGTGAGTATGTGCTTTACTAGCAACTTTGTGATGAGGTTGGAATTCTTCAATGTTTACTGATATGTGTATTTTTAATATATTCATCAATTAAGTATAACGTTAAAATTATTTTCAATTAGCCAGTAAACCAGTGTTTTTAAAACTTGTTTGATTTTCTTATAGGATTTAACAAGACAGTTACAGCAATCTCGAAAGTAAGTACGGCACTGGTTGACTGTGTGGTAATAAGCTAGTTTGGAACGGGTATTTTCCCTGTTTAGTCATGTACAATGAAAATTGTAAATTTTTTTAATTCCTATTTTGTAACTATTCTTTATTGTTTATTTATACACGACCCCACAAGCTGCAAGCTTAATTACTTATCCTGTTTAAATAAAGGTTACTTACTTAATTACTTACTTATTTACTTACTTACTTACTTACTTACTTACTTACTTACTTACTTACTTACTTACTTACTTACTTACTAACTTACTTACTTACTTACTTACTTACTTACTTACTTACTTACTTACTTACTTACTTACTTACTTACTTACTTACTTACTTACTTACTTGCTTACTTACTTACTTACTTACTTACTTACGTACTTACTTACTTTATTAATCATGCTTTGTCAATTCTGAAAGAGGGGTCAGCCTTAAATTTCCATTATAGTTGATGTGAATCGGAAGGTGTGATGGTATAGTGGCAATGCTTTGGAATCTGGATCGAAAAACTAGGGTTTGAGCACTGCTGAGGTCACTTCATTGTATTCTTGTACGTCTCTTAACTCAGGTGTGCAAATAGGCACTGGTGATTTGTTAAAGGGAACCTGAAGAAATGCTAACGGGTTTTGCATGAACATGTACATGTAGTGGACTAGCGTTCCATCCGGTGTGGGGGTTGGTGGGGGCATTTCTCCTGGCCACGTCATGCTTTCTAAACTGCATTTTCATTTGGGCCTGGTTAGCTAACTAGGCCTGAAGAAAGGCTCTTTAGCAGGTGCGAGACATTTGAGAAAAATTATCGGAAAGGAAGTGAAAGACCTGTATGAACTGTACAGAGATTTCAAACTTTGAATTGAAACGCTAACAACTATGGGTAGCCGACCAACATTGTTTCCTCGTTCTCATTTGCATTCCTTGATGTTTGAGTTAGGTCAAAGAGCTAATTCTTGCTTTATCGTTTCCATCTTAGACAAGTGGAGAAACTAGAATCAAATAACCTCGGATCCAAGGAGAATCTGAGCGAGGAGTCGAAATCTTCTTCCACTAATTCACTAGACAAGATAGGCAGTGCTTGCACCACTCCCACTTCACTCTCATCACCAAGCTCAGTCACATCAGCTGTAGATGGCGGGGTGAGTGTTGATCTGTAGATTGTTTATAGAATTTCAAACAGTCCTTTAAATGTTTTAGAAGTAAACATGCTCCAGTTAGTAACTTGAAAGGGAAACTTGGATAAACATTTGTCTGTTATATGCAGCATTGCAGTATATATTATAGACTTTGAAAAACGTGAAGAAGAAAAAATGAGCTTAACTTAATTTACATGTTACATGACTCGTTTAGTTGTTAACGTATTGCTGTTGTTATGCCACGTTAGTGACTCGTTATTGTAAGGTTTCATTCAACAGTAATGTAATGAAGTACATGTAAATCGTATGGGTTATAACAATAACTTGAAATGCATAAAAAGGCTCCTAAATTGGCATAATAAGACTCCTTAAAAAAAAACCCAAAAATATGCTTTGTGATGGTTGATTGTTTTTCCTGTGTTTTGTCTTTTCAGTGGGTTGTTGTAAACAGCTCCCAGTCCTCAACTGATCGGGTAAGGCACTGACAGATGTTGATCCTATCAGTTTAGTTTTACAATAACTGGTAGCTTATATTCAAACGAACATCTTGAGCGTTGTTTGACTGGTAATCAGAGTGATGGAAGATTGCAGTTGTTGTGCACATGTTGTGGTTTATTCTTACCCTTGGTACAATTTTGTGTTGTACTTCGTTCTGCTGCATAGTGGTATACGATACTGTATATGAAACCAAGAAAAAGACAAAATTGTACCAAGGGTAACATCGAACTACAGCATATACATGTACTGGTTCATCATGAAACATTCCCTAACCGATCAGAGTGTTATTGATGTCTTCTGTTCAGTTGCAAAACGCGATCCAATTTGGTTTGTGATGTTTAAGCTCTTCTGTGCTCTAACGGGTTTTTCTGGTTTGATTAACAGACCTCACTCGAAGCCTCCAGCGGGGACAACGTGCAGATTTTACCCCAGGGGCAAAAGGACCACAGGGCGAACACAGAGCTGGCGCCTGATAAGGCTGTTCTTGTGGATCGCATCTGCAGACTGCAGAAAATCCACGCGAAAAAGAATGAAAAGCTGGAATTCATGGAGGGTCATGTGGCAGCTCTTGTAGATGAGATTCAAAAGAAAAGCAAGTAAGTGACCTCTTGATTCCGTCTCTAACAATTGTCTTTGTTCTTGTGACAAGAAACAGCAAAAAAAGACGGAAAGACAAATGACATAAGATAAATACATTGCGGCTATTGCTCTCGATAATTTTGAATGATAGACTTGAAACCTCCCTAATTTGCAGGAGCAGTATGATTATTACTCTGTGATCTACAATGGTGCCACTTCATTTTATTTTTCTTCAGAATTATTCATTACTATGTGTTACGCGAGCAAGCTGGGACTTTGGCCCCACCCAAGTCCGATATGCACAAGGTGAGTTACGTGGTACGAAAATAGTCATTCTTCTCACTGATTCAGTGCCATCAGTCTAAATAGTGAATGTTTTTGTTACTTCTATTCTTGAACAGTGGCCTTGAAAACGGTTTCTCCTCATCTATTTTCCTTGTCACTCAATCTCTTTCTCCAGTGCAGAAAGTCCGTTTGCGTGACAGCGAGGAGCGTTTCTCAAAATTAGGTTACTATAAAGAACTTACTCAGACTGCTAACGTTTTCTGGATTATTATTATTATTAACTTGCTTATCCTTAGAACAATTCCTTGGTGGTAATCGATTCATAACGTCACTATTACGGGATAAGTGTTTAAAATAATAATTTAGTAATAAATATCTGAGTAACACGCGTTACAATACTCATGCACTAAACACATGTTTTCTCTCTCCCCGCGTCTCACCCATGAAAGGCTGGCAAGCATGGATCCAATTTGCACCCCTCTTCCCCATTCCTCGCGCGGGACAATTCACAGGTGCCTCTGTCCCTATCTGAACATACAATCGTAACAAACTTAGAAAGCGCTCGTTTAAATTCACCAGGGAGTAGAACACTTTTTTCAATTATGAAGATCGTTTCCTTTGGTGGAAGAGCTGTCTCATCTACGCGAAAGCGTATTTGAAAGTAACAGCTTAGGAACTGGTTCATTTAATGAGACAACGGCACCAAATTTAAGTCATAGGAATCTCGTTATGGTTGTGTTCCGCGTCTTATATTAGGAGAGACATGTAGCATTCTATTGTGTAATATCTGCTTGCCATCCCAGTCATTATCTTATGATTACTCTGGTGATTCAGTTAAACTAAAATATGTAAATTAGGTGCACACAGTTAGGTGCACACTCATGCTAAAAATAATCTACCAGTAACCCACACAAAACGTCCTTAAAATAATCTTAAACAGTGAGTCCTTAGTTTCACTCCAAGTTATAATCCAATGAACATGTACGAAGTATCGTATTTAGCCGTAACCCGGAACTAAGAGTAGGTTTTAAGGCCGAATAACATGTTAAACACTGTCCGTTTTAAGAATGTCTCAGCTACGTTTCTTTATACATTTTCATGTTTAAGTTTAAAGCAAGTTTAAGCACTTGATTTTAGTTATACTCTCCAAATCACTTCACTGAACGTTTGTTTGTAAATCTGTACACAAGAATGTCATTGTGCATTGTATTTTTATCAGGCCCAAGTGTCTCGCCATGGTGGAATCATGGCGTCTGTGTACTCGTCCAAGCCCGTGGACCCAGACATGACACTGGAATTGTCCCTTGAGATCAACAGGAAACTACAGGCTGTACTGGAGGACACAATTCTTAAAAACATTACTTTAAAAGTAAGTGTTGCCAGTGCCAACAGCTTGTAACCGTTAATGATTTTGGTATCCAGCACTGTTGCAATTAGAATAATTGTTTTCAGTGTTGTGACCTTTCCATTTACAGCATTTGCGCTGAAAAAAAAAAAAGAGAAACAATACACGATTGTCTAGGTAATAGAAACGAAGATAAGTTCAAAGTCGACAATGTAAATGAAAAAAGAACGCGAGCGGGGAATTCAACAGGCATGACTGAGGTTTAATCTCGACTACGGAAGTGGAACCTTGGTAACTCCGAATAGGTACTTGAACTTCGATAATCAGGAAATTAAAACGAAATGCTGGCATAGTAACAAAGAATAGTCATGTTTGATCAGTCATTCGCACTAATAACGTAACATTCGTTTTCTACAGGAAAACCTTGACACCTTGGGAGACGAGATAACAAGACTTAACGAAGAACTGCAAAAGATGAAGAGAAACAGGAGGTCGTGAATTGTGAAACACGAAAAGAAAACTTCTCTATGAATGTTGCCTGGGTATTGTTGGCATCTTAATAAGGAACAGCAGCAAGGCCTAGACATTGACTGGAGGCCTTGTGCTAATTATGGACGGGAGAAGAAAAAACGGGGAGACTAGGAGTTCCTTAGCCCAATATTTCCGCTATTTTTTAACGTCTTCCAAATTACGCTTTCATTAAATCATTAATGATCGCAGATAAACAAAGGGACTTTGGTTCTTCATTTACACAGAAACAGTGCACTTCATATTAAGCGACAAATTATGAACTTTATGAGCGGGCGTAGGCGACTTGCGTTAAAGAATTGCGTAGCACACTTAGTGAGGTAGCTTAGAACTATCAAAAGAAAATTTTAACATGTATCGGGAAGGACAGAGTATAGGAGAGTACAAAGAAAATGACATGGCATTCGAATTCAAAAGAGACAGTAGACAGAAATTAAATGCGAATGGTAGCATTAGGAGAGTCTTTGCACAAGACTGATTTGCGTCATTGCAACAGCGATTTTTATGTTAGGGATATTCAATTAGGATGAGCGCTCTTTAATGCATAGACGCTAACAGAGAAACTTCGTTGTTACGGGCAATGCGCCGGGCCTTGATAGACCCTAGATACATGTGCCTGTAAAGAATTTTGGAAGACAGGTTCATGCAGGGTGGGCACTAGTCTTCTGCCGCTTTCATTTTCACATTAACAAGTTCTACTGTATTTTGTATTTTGACTGAAATGGCGCTACGCAAATTAATATTTCATCATTTGACCATTCAGGCACTAGAGAAATAAGAATGCAAAAGGTATTGGGGTTTTAAGATTGACGCAAAAGGATATCAGTTCAGTCAGTAAATTGTAATTAAGAAAATTATAAAATTACACAGTTGTTTCATTTACGAGTTTAGTATGTACCATATGTATATAAAAGGTTTTATGAATGGACGTTTTCAGTGGTCTTAGTGTTTTTCACTTGCAAGCCTCCCACCCAAATGCCCTTTGGACTCGTCACGCACTCGTTTCTTTCCCGTGACGAGCCAAAAGAAAGAGCCTTTGTACGGACTAATGAATTTCTAACTGAGGGAAAGTATTTACCCCGCCCTGGCCACCCTTGCTACCTTTGCTACCCCGGCTTGCCTGCATAGCAGTCTTTTCCGTTTCCTTTCAGGCAAGCGGGAGTCGCGCGAGGGCACGGGGACAGAGGTAACAAAAATTAGCGACTTCCCCTTGGCTCTCGCTTTCTCTCTCTAAGAGGAAACGGAAAAGACTGCTTCGCAGGCTAACCCTGGCCATCCTTGCATGCTACCCTTGCCATCCTACTTACCTTCGCCACCCAGCAATCCTTATTATGCCGGCCGTCCCAGCCACCTCGGCCATCCTTGTTAGGATTTGCATTAGTTGCCACCTTCAGCACCCTTGCGACACTGCGGTGCGTTTAATGTGTCAACCACGTGACTAATCAAACGGAGGCTCTGGGGACCAGAAACCTGAGCTATGAGAAGTACAGTACACAACAAATATCATATTTGAAGTACCTACGACTAAGTACAATGGCGGCACGGCTGCGCTCGACTTTGGTTCGTTTCTTCTTGAAAGATGTTATTGCTGGTTCCAATGCTTCAAAGGTAACTGTTCCTAACGGGGTTGTGTTGCTACATCAGCCCCCCATCTCTGACGGTGTTCCAATGATTTCCAACTTTGCACTGAAGTTGGAAACCTACCTTCGCATGGCAGATATCCCGTACAAGAATTCATTCGTGCCAAAAATGTCCTCCAAAGGGAAAATACCTTGGATCGCATACAACGGAAAAAGGATACCAGATTCTAACTTCTGCATTGCTTTTCTAAACGAGGAATTCAAGGTGGATCTAGATGAAAAGTTAAACAAAACAGAGAAGGCTGTTTCTCACGCCATCAAGACCATGGTTGAAGAGAATAGTTATTGGTGAGTAATTTATTCAAGTACTTAAATGAAAAGAGAGAGATGCCTTCTTGGAAGTCCTTTCTTATTCAATCTTACTGCACTAACCTGAGTGATATTCAGGCTAACTGGAGGGCTACGCAGTATGTACCCAGGGCCCTGGGAATACTTATTTGGTTGTCACGGGGGCGTTTCCCTGAGGAGAGTATGGTCTTTTTGGCCTTGCTGTCTTAACAGGGTACATCAGTCCGAGATCAGGGACGTCAACTGGTCATTACAAGGTCATCAGTCAACATCAGATCATTTTCAAGACAAGAATAATGGAGAGGAGTGCACGCTTTAAGGGGCATTATGGGTAATCAGGTCAAGATTGCAAAGAAACAAAGTGGCAAAGTATGCCTTTTTCTTCATAAATTATTTCCATTCTGAGTTTCATTTTTGAGAAGAAACTTTTACTGTAAATAGGGAAACCCGTTTTCCACATTTACTAGCGTTTTTGAGTCGATTGAGCTAAGCATTAGCTTACTTATCAGAATAATGGAAATGTTATTATTGTGGCTTGAGTGACAAGACTTGATCAAATTGTTCGGTTTTAACCTTAACAAAATTCCTATGCCCACAACAATAATTCAATCGGCTCAAAAACGCTTGTACAGCTAGAAAAGGGGTTTCTCCGTCTACAGTATATGTTTCGTCTCCAAATGTGAAATCAGAACAGAGATATAAAGATAAACATTTGTTTTACAGCTTTGCTTCTTTGTAAATTTGCCCTGATTACCCATAATGCCCCTGAGAACATGAACTCCTCTATGGTGGTTTAATTTTTATGAAATAATTTTTTTAACTTAATCCACATCATAACAAGCACATATTTACAGAACAGATTGTACCAGTTGGTCTAGTTCCTTTTTGTTGGGTGTTGTGATGACAGTAAGATGTCACAGGCAAGAGTGTATCCCATTGTACAAAGATCTTTGTTAAGAATCTTTAATTTCTTGTAAGATCTTGGTTAGAATCTTGTGAGATTTGTAAGAATCTTATGTCAAGAATCTTACAAGATCTTTTAGGATTCTTAATTAAGAAATGATCTAAGATCTTAGTTATTATAAGAGACTTAATAATAATCTTAGTGTTAGGTAAGATCTTAATAATATTTCCATTTGGGAATTGATATTGTAAGGGATATTGTTTTGAAGAACTGCTCTTAATGTTTAACCTTGACCGCAAGTTTGACTGTGTTAGTTATATGTACTAAACAGTGCCCTTTCATTGAAGAGTAACTACTGATGGTGAGACTCCCATATGGACGGGGATGCTCATCGGAATATTGAAATTAAAGTCCTAAAGGAGGCCAATCTGGGTGTAGCTCAAGCTTTATTTGACCCCTAAAAGATACCACTTAAAACAATAGGTTCCATTACCAGCCACTGTTCAGGAAAGGAGCCCGCACTAGTTGACTGGACTTGAGAGACCAGTGGAAATCAATCCTGAAAATGGAAATAAGAGCATTTAGCTATTTTTATTTCTTTGAGTGCACCCTAAAAGATTCTTTGACAGCTAGAAATAGTGGTGTTTTGTCATAAACACCCCAAGTGAGACCAGAATCCTTGGTGTATAGACCTAACTGAGACATTGGGCTTCATATGGTAGTTCCCCCCCCCCCCTTCCACCCCCGGGGAGTAACTGTCGGTGTCACTGCATAGCTTGTTTGTCTATTTAGCACTGTCTTACACTTTGTTATATCTCGCAAGAGACCTTTCTATCCCTGGTTTAACACATGTTACTTCATGCCTGGAACTTTATGACCCTAATCTCTTGTCCTAAACAGGGTCTTGAAAAAGAAGGTGTACTTGTCCTACACAGGCTAGGGTTTTTAGAGCATTTTAGTCCCAGACAGGGTCAGGATTTCAAACCCCCAGTGTCTCCCCTTTAACTAAATGTGGAGTACTAATTTTGATGTCCAGTATTTCATTTTTCTTTTTCTCCAGGACATTGGTATATTATCGGTGGATAGATAGTACAGAATACACGGCAGAGCTTTTCTTTCCAAAATTATCACAACGAAAAAGGGACTTTTTCTTCCCAATGTTCCAGAAACAATCAAAAACTTCATTAAATGGTCATGGCATGGGCCGTCACAAGAAAGATGAAGTTTATGCCATTGCTAAGAAAGACTTGCAGACTTTGTCTGATTATTTGGAAGCTAAACCATTTGTCATGGGTCAGGAGCCCACACAAGTGGATGCGTCAGTGTTTGGCTACCTGGCACAAATTGTGTGGCAAGACAAAGACTCTCCACAGCATGCCACTGTTCATAGTGAGTTCAAGAATTTGATTGGTTACTGTGAGAGGATGAAGGAGAGATACTGGTCAGACTGGGACGAGGCAATTGCTCATAGGAAAAAGTTCCACTCTGAGTCATGAGGAACATGTTGTTCTTTGTTTTCATTATCAACAATTCACTTCCATTGAACTTGACTTGCACTCACCAGGATTCACACCAACTTGTGCATCATGTAACAAAGGGTAGGTTGCTTTATGATTGTACTTGATCTGACTTCACAACTGTTACATTTTAGCTTCACATGAAACTGTCAACATGCCTTTATGCACAGTTGGAACCAATCAAACCATTATCAAAAGTATGTTATTTTGTTCTTGAAATAATAGCATTGCAACTAAGTGTAACTGATATGAGGAAGTTTTCCCAATAAATTTTGGAAATTTTAAGAACTCCAACTGACTGAAAATACCAAATTAGGATAATATGGTTTAAAGAAATTTGAACCAAACGTAAAAGTCTAAGCCTCAGGTTTTCATTGAAGCTTGTTTTTCTCATTATTTGAATCCATTTCCATCCTCACGTGTGAAAGATTTGCACACCATTTACTCTACAGGAACCTTATCCTCAAATAAATCCGCAAAATGTCATGAAAAGTTGAATTTTTTTGTCAAAGAAGAAGTATTGTCAAATGAAGGGATTTGAATCTTAAGAAACTGTTTTCTTGTGTTCAATTTGATACTTTGTTTATATATGAATTGGTGTGGAGCTGATGAGTTAAATTAACTGTTATTGATAGCTACTGAGTTGGAAACAAGTCTGTCTATGGCAGCATCAACACTTGGTGGCATCAGCCAGTGCTTTGTCATCATCATCTCTTGTTGTCACTCCAGTAGGCACATAAGACCGTCACGCTCACAATTGAACTCTGTCTGTTTCCGCCACAGCCTTTGCTGCATTCCAGTTCTTCCACCTAGCCTTGTTTCTTTTGTTCTCAGTAGTCCTTCTTCAAGTGGTCTTCCGTCTCTCTCTCACCCCTCAGCCTTCTGATGAACGCCTTCTCTCCTGATTACATGTCTTAACCAGTTCCACTGTCCAGTCTTCTTAAAGCCAAACTATTATTAGATGTCTTGGAGCTCTGAGATGTCTTAAGGATAAAACTTGTTTCTTCTTCCATGCTCACTCTTAATTCTCAGCATGCCATGAGTGTAATACAACTAGTGACGTCACAAGGTTGTTTTGGATGCGCCCAAGATGGCTGCCGATTTTGGGCTCAACATGCTGACTTTGAACAGTTAAAAAAGCAGTTTTTGCATGTTGTTTGCGTGAAAAAGGTGGACAGCATTTGAAAGTAAGTTCAAAAGTTCATCATTATGCAAAAACCTGAGATACAAAAATTTCATTTCAGTGGCACTTGAATTGTTCCTATTGCATTACTGTACTTGCAAAAAATTTCGGACGATTTTAATTTCGGGCAATAAAGGTGTCCGAAAATAAAACCATCCGAAATTTTTAGGCATCCGAAATACTTACAGTTATGTACAGCTTAAAGATTTTAAATAGCACCAAAGCTATTAGTTTATTTTATGAAGCGAACAGCTTGAGATTAATGGCATGATAGAATACAGTATGTGTTATTTTCTCTTCGGTGTATCTGTAAAACCTTGAGGGTGCAGTGAAACTTACTATATCATTTTCATAGATATCAGTTCTTTCAGTCTAATTCGTGTTTTATTGATTGGAAGTAAATTTAGTTTAGCTTTGTTTCAGCGAAGTGTCCGAAATTCGTCCGAAATAGATAAAAAGTATCCGAAAATTAAGCGTCCGAAATAGAACGTTCGAAATTTTTTGTAGGTAATGTTAATTTAACAATAATAATTGACTTGGGCCAGCATCCTTTGTCAGGTGTCAGCTGACTAAACTTCAACTTTTGGTTGAATTGAGCAACCAGTTTTCAAATACAACAGCTGACGAGAAGTTGTTAAACTGTGCATCACGTGTCATGCAGTGATGCTGAACTGATGTGAAAGGACGTTGCCAAAAACGAAAATGTTGGCAGCTTTATATATATTGAACGAAAGAGCATCTTGCTCTGTTCCCTTCAACAAATTGTTGTCAGTGATAAACTAGAGAAAATACCAGCTTGCAGCTTGTTGCTTCAACAAGCTGCAACGTTTTAGACGCAACATAAATGTTGAATGGCGTTGAACTCGGTATTTATGCAGCCTTGTGTTTTTTAAACGGACGGCACGCACGTAGCCAATCAGAATGCAAGCAGTTACCTGAAAGTTCAACATACCATCATGTGGGAAAACCACATATGTTCGTATCTAGAAAATCTTTTTCTCTATATTGTAAAAAATTAAAAATCAGCCAACGAAACTCGGCGTAAAATAGGACAGATTTATGAAATCAAGAAACGAACTGGAAGCCGTCGCAGTTCGGTAATAGATTATTGTCTAATTTGAGATTACAAAGTTGAAAGAAAGAGCAGTTTTTAAAATACTTTGCACATAAAAGGGACCGAGTTTAAATTTCAGTCAAAAAAAAGGCAGAAGGGAGTTGAAATAAAGGAAGATTTACGTGTAAAAGAGTTCTTTTAGGGTCCCGAAAATTAGTTTTGAACAATTTTTAAATATATAGCATGTTTTTGTAATGGCACGGAATTACGCTTTTGATGGATCCCCTCAGAGACTAGATCGCTTAAAACTAGTACATGACGCCTCTGAACTCGATCTCGTTTCACACTGAATTCTGTTTTAAGGTTACTTCAAACCTTCGCGGGGCTACATTGGTCGATATTTGTTTGGTCAAGAAGTCCGCGAAGCTCAAGTTTGCATACTGTGAACGCTAGGGGTTTTGTTATTTCATTGGCTCGCGGCTTTTCAAGTTGACACATTCCTCTGTGAAGGCGTGATATGTTTATAAATCTTTAGAAGGCGAAAACTCGCACTCGTTTTTCGAGAGAATCCCTTCTCTTTAAATGAATTAAGAGGCTTTGTGATAAACACTGCACAGTTATTTTGCATGAACGATAGCATTTGATACCCGATTAATTCACTGGAACGTCAGTCGGTCATTTTGGAGTTGACGGCCTCTGCCGCCTTTGGAAAGCAAATCCAAAACAAAACATAATTTTATCGAATTATACATTTTATAACCTTTCTGTTGATATATAGTTTTGGGGGGTTTCCTTGAAAACAGCGCGCGTACGAATTTTTTCTGGAGTACAGCCGCGAAGGTTTGAAGTAACCTTAAAAACATATAATTTACTTGAATAGTATCAGAGGACATTATCTGAGGTACCACGAGACAGGTGTACAAACAGGCCTCTTGAAGGCCAACGCCTATGGCTAAGTTAAAAGAAAATCAATTAGCTTTTTCATTCGTTCCTTTTCCCCTTTTATCATTTATCATTGTTATCAAAACAAGTTGTGCTCTTTTTTCCTAAAATAAGCTTAACGTGGTCAAGATGTTTGCAATTAATAATGGTAATAGGACTGAGTGGAGTCCAATTCGGTCTGTAATCATATGAGTGATCAACGAAATCGGACGACAGCGAAGCGGGAGTCCGATTTGTTAATCACGAGTATGATTACAGACTGAATTGGACGACACAATGTCCTGTTACCAATTAATCATAACCATTACAATTTCCCACAATTTGAAAAACAGCTTTAAATAGTCATTTTCAAATATCATAATTAAGAATTTGAGAATAGCTTGCAAAATGGCTGTCAAGTTTCTTTCAAAACAGTCACAGGAAACTAAACCTCCACAATTTTACAAAGTCAGTTTCTTGAATTGGTTACTATGGTGGCTGCAATCATGTTATGATTGCCTCATGTAACTGTCCGATTACAACCAACTGTCCGATTACACTGTCCGATTACAACTTTGCAGAAAAATTAGAGCAAAATACACCAGTTTATGCACCAATCACATGTGAGGAAATTGTAATTGTTATGATTAATGAAGGAATCGGTCTGAGCGAGTTCTTTTTTATCGATTTTATGTTTAGACTAAAAAAAAGTAATTAAATACGCCTCGTAGAACTGTTGAGCTGTTTAAGGCATATTTAGCAGACGGATTAATTTATGTTGTTGTAGACATTCATAAAACTAGTAACACGATTATGGATTAAATCTGCAAAACGCCGAGGGTTAATTTGACTGGAAAACGTGAAGCACAGTAACCATCAAACAGCTTTTTCACGACGTTGATAACTTGTTCAGAAAACCTAAACAAATTAGTGCTCTTTAACAAGGCCGCTCTCTCGTTCTCTCTCTTAACTTAGTATTCAAACGCAGCGTTCAAAACAAACAGATAATATTCAACTGTGCTTTTGTTTGATTAAAAAGTAAACAAAACTTTTTCACGCCTTAAGCTAACTTTTGGCGTTCTTGGCTGGCGCTCGTGAAATGTAAACTGTTACCAAGGTTTTCAGTGTGTTCGAGTGGTATGCAGTGGGTTCAAGTCAACAAACGCAAACCTGGATGTGTTATGAATAATTTGAGCTCACCTTAGTGAGTCAAGCACATTACAACTGCACATGGCTTTCGACGTAAATTCAGCAAGGCAAAAGTTTCGAAGTACTACGAAAACACTGGCATTTTACGGAGCGGTTTCTCCAAGCGCGAGCTGGAATCGCGTCACAAAGATAACTCTGTATGACGTTTGCGGAGACACGCGAGCGATAAAACCCAAATGATTTGAAAATATTGCGCGAACGGCTCAATGTCTGACGGCGCTATGAGTCCGGTTATACAAGAACCTGAAGAGCCTTCACCAAACAGCTCGATATTGTTCGACAGTGATTCGTCTTGTGCTTCTTTGGGAGTTGCACAAAATACAGCGGCAACGGGAGAAAACGGTTCGGTTGAAAGCATGGCCTATCACGAGGAGCTTTTCTCGGCATCCGACACAGAAGCAGATTCGGCGATTTCAATCGTGAAATGTCTGAACAGCGCTTCCCCTTCGTCTTCGCTTGTTACCCGTCGCAATGACAATTCCGCCATAATAAGACTCAACAACGAGTTGCTAAAAGCCAAGCGAAGTAACTGGGAGGTCGTGGATGCCCTGGGAAAGGCATATCAAGATATCAAGGATTTGCGTTTGCGAGAGCAGAGATTGAATGCTGTCTTATCGAATTGCAGCAGCAAACTCGGCGGTACAAACGGGTTTACTGAAAGCCTGGCGTTACCGGATAGCAAAATTATTGAATTGCAGCTAGCGCTAAGGAGAGAGGAAGCTGTTAAAACGAGAGAAGATTTGCGAGCGCTGATAGAAGAACGGGATGAACTAAAAGAGAAACTGGGTAGGAGTGAAAGTGATCGACGTTTGGTGTCTTTTACCAGAGATCAGCGCGAGAGAGAATTGGAACTTTCTCAGAGCCACATTAGCGACTTAGCAGCTAATATCAAAGAGAAGGATGAAAAGATATTATCCGTTCAAGACAAGTTGATTGCCTTTGAGAAGGAAATGAAAGCCAAAGAGGAAGAACTTTGTAAAATACTCGACGAGAAGAATACCTTGCGAGAGGCTGTTATTCGGAGCGAACAAGAGATAGAAGCGCTTTCAGAGAAACTTCAAAACGTTTTGCTTTCAAAAGAAGAAAATGCAAAGCGCTTATTTAAGAACGCAGGTCAATCGTTGGGAATCCAAAGTGTTGACCCCGCAGGGAAAGTCCTCAGGCTAAATGGGGAACAAGTCCTGGTAGAGGACACAAGACTTGCGAAAGAGCTTCGTTATTTTGAGTCAAGACATGAGGAAGACGTGAAAGTGATCCACGAATTGAGTTCGCAGCTTAAAGAGTGGGAAAGGTTTGTAAACTTTGGATATTACGTTTCAATGTGTTGTTGAGTGCAATATCGTCTAAATCTAGTAATATATTCACAGCGAGATTGGTCTAGTTTGGGTTGTTCTAATTGCTGATGAACACTGCTTAATGAAAAAAATTGGTCTTAACTCATAGTGACTACTTGTGGAAAATATTGGCTTGCAGATCAGTCCAAAACGTTTTCAATTGGTACTTAAGCTATGCAGCTAAGCGTAAAATTCGCACATGAAGAATAAAACCGCGGTTTTTGTTTTTAGAGTTTTGCCAATCAAACCGCTGTTTCATTTTCATAACCGGAATGCACCTGCTACAAAGATGTCATAAGACACTTAAAAGTCGAATTTAAAAAAAGTAGCTTATGTATTTAAAGTAGGTGATTTCATTTTATTCGCTTTCAGAGATTTTTAATTCCTTCTGCTCTAGTCCAATATTATCGTTTGCCATTGTAAGAATATCGTTATTTGGAAATGTTAATCTGTATGCAATATAAAATACTGTTCGGTTAATTTGACTTAATTGGCTTTTTACCAGTGAGTATTTTATGCGTGAATTGTAAATCGGGGCGGAAGGCAAGCGTTGATCGGCGTAGTTAGTTCTTTTTAACTCGAATGCAATCGCGCGACATTTAGTTATCATCGCCGGTCAAAACTAAGAAGTTGTTCAATTTTCTTGCATATAATTATATCAAGTCAGGCCTTAGATAGTGTATGCTAAAAGGACTCGTCATCTATTTTTAGAAGCAAGTTATTGAAAAGCATCCTTAGCATGCAAACATACAGCAAACCAAGATTAAACAAAAAGAAATTATTTTTGCCAAACAGATCTTTTTGCATGATGTTTTCGGCCGCCAGTTTTAGCTCTGATGGAAGGGAAGAAGGGAGAGATGGATGAAAATGGTCACTGAATAATCCATACCGTGCAGAAGAAAGCTTGTGACGGAATCAACAGCAAGTGAAAAATTCAGTTTCTTTTCACACAAGGTGGAACATATTATTACCTTTTTATCATATTCATATCGAAATAGCGAAATTTGCTCACTATAAACTCGCATAGTAAAATCTTCTTGCATTAACTTGTGTTCGCCAATCAAATTTCATGTTTGCTTTTCTCAGGTGTAGGAGAAAATACACGTTCAGTTAAAAGTCACATATGAAAGAAGTATTTTCCTTCATTTCACGTTCATTGTCAGTGTTTCGTGCGTCAAGATCAGCTTTAACAAGTTGTTTCAGTTCAAGTGTGTTCGTTGGTGATGGCCTGAGTTAAAAATTGTCTTGTTTATCCCCTGCATTCTTTTAGTTACCCATCGAGTTCTGAAATAGATTTTTAGACAGCTCGGACTAAGCTTGCCATACTCAGAATGGATGCCGTACTTAGCTTGCACGTCCCACTGAGCTGTTAGTTTGGGTATGCCCTTAGAAAGACGATTTTAGGTTTGTTGTTTGCTCCTTCTACACAAACCCTCATTTATTGGGTCCAGTGCTCGTCAAGCATTGTCTCCTCAAAGAAGGTTTGCGTAAGGAGTTAGTCAGTTACTGTCGGTCAAAAGTTCCCTTTTGAAAAACGCGTAGAACAGGGCTTAGAATATTTGTGCTGTAAGTTGAAGTTAACAGTAGACTCAATGTAAGTAAAGACGTGCTTCTGGTAGTCATCTCATTAGACCCACTCGCTTAGTGAGTCAGAATTCCCTTTAGTGCTCTTGTCCCCTTGTCTTAACTGTTGTTCTGCGTTTTCTTTTCCAGCATTGTGAAGTCCATGAACGACTACGTGCAAGATACGAACCAACAGCAGTTAGAGGCCAGAAAAGAAATTGCTGATTACGTGAAAATGCTCGAGCAAAGGCTGCGGGAAGTGAAGAAGGGTAGAAAAGTTTCTGTAAAAGAACAAGGTCATTCTGTACAAGGGAATCACCGGGATTCTACGAAAGCCACCCAGCAACACGATACTATACATGAGAACATGACAGATGACTGCCAACAGCCTGCTCAAGTCGAAGAGCTGAACCAATCAGCAAATGTGAACTTTGAAGATTATTTGAAATGTTCTTCTGAATACGAGGAAGAGAGTGCTTTGAAAGATGATTTGAGGGACCACGACCCATTCACTACGGAATTTGAGAACACTGTTGAGCCGGAAGATATAAGCTTCGATGATTGTCTTCAGTCTTCTGCTGGATATCTTGTTCAACCTGATGAGGTGCGGATGGCCAGGGTAGCATGTATAGAAGGATTTGTAGCTCAAAGTCCTGAAATGACAACATGTATCTCGAGGGACTCGAACACTCGTGTTGAACGACCAGCCAGAAGAACGAGCTCTGGGAAAAGGCGAAAACTGCCACAGGTTACCAGGAAAATGAGTCTTGAAAGTGAGCGAAGCACCTACAGCGCGACCTCCCAATCTGATGAAACTCTTTCAATTACGTCATTTGAATCGCAAGTGTCACGTGGTACAACAGACATGCGTAGAGTGTCTCGTGGAGGATCAGGCCGGCGTCTCCCCCCAGTCCCCAGCGAAGAAGAAATCAACTTGCATGGAATTAAAGCGGATGTTTCCACCGACAAACCTGTATCGCAGCTACCTGGAGTGACGTCTATTTATCAGAAGGCGCCAGCGTACCCCAATAGTCACCGGCAAGATTCTGGACTCGGCGATAGCGTGAATAATTCCCCCGCCCTTCCAGGTCACAAGTTCAGCATCAGCAAATTGAGGCGAAAATTCAGCAAAGAAAAGACGAATCCAGGTTTTAGACTTTTACTCTAATTATAAAAGAGCACAAAGTTTTGAAAAAAAAAGGAAAACGATAAAGCGACTGTCAAATTTCTCGGCACTGTTTTTTACTTATTTTCATTGGTGATTCTAAAGATCCTATTAACCACGCAAGCTGAAGGTTTTTTTGTTTTGTTTTCAACAGGTCCACAAGACGTGGATGGTAACAGTACACGCGGCTCCAAAAAAGGACTTTTTCAGGGGAAGCTTTGTTTAGGGAAAACAAGGAGGCGTAGAAATTCAGTTGGTACAATGAGTAGCGTTTCGGACAGTTTTAGAACAGTGACCCCCCTGAATAGTGACGAAGAGGGTGCGGCTGGTTTTGCAGACGAATCCTTTGACGAGGGAAGTCTTCCTTCGTCTATAAAAACGTCGACACCAAAGAAAGGAAACAAATTAATGAACAAAGGTAAAAATAATTCGTGGAAATTGAAACATTAAAATGAAACTATCCAAAAATGTATAGCTCTACTGTCCTGGAAGAATTAGACCTAGTGTAACCGAGGACAAGGAACAGTCGGGTTTGTAATACTGCAACTGACTTGACTTTGCTGCTAGAAGAATTATCATAGACTTTAAAAAATCGTTCAAGTCCATTGCCATGCCTTCCTTTCATCACGTGGATAAGCACATTGACCAGACATGAGTTAAAGTGAATGCATTTTGCTGGCGTTAAGTTTGGCTAGATATCATTGCTGTACTTTTCTTTTCTCGTTATCGTTCACTTTATTGTTGGCAACTAAGCTCGTGAGTTTCAACGGAAATAAGGAAAATAAAAATCAAAGTTCATTCATTTCCTAAGAGGCAGTGACCTTTATCTTTTGTTTCGACGCACCAACATGGCTGCCGCGACGTCATGTCAAAACGACTGCTATCAGAATCATGTCATTTCATTGAAGGTGGTGCTGCTCGTCAGTCCAAACTCATCACGGCCCAGCGCAGGAGAGCTGCTTTGTTGCTTGTATTTCAACACCTGAATCCAGTTGAACTGTGTGGCCTGGCGCGAGTGTGTCGTGAATGGCGCGCAATGAGTGAACTTCCCGCGCTGTGGAAGGAAGTGACACTGGAAGAGATACCGCTGAATAATATGGTGAGCCTGTCATTTTCCTGATTGGTGCATGAGAAGAACAGTTTTTTCATCTTTCAATTCGCGAAACCTTGGTGACTAACGCTGTATTGATCAAAAAAGCTTTCATGCCGTAAAAACCCGCGTATAAGAACCTAGGTTTTTTCAAGTTAGCCTCCATAGGTTCTTATACAAATGATGTGCACTCTGAAATTAGGGTACCTAGGTTCTTAATCAGGTTCTTAATAGTTGTTGAAAAAACAACTTGTACTCATGGGTGTGGCCTTTATATTGAATCATTCACAGTACAGTATTGTGGCCTTAAAACACTGTCATTGTTCTGGCTAGTTTTTGTTACCTCTTTTCTATCGCATGTGATGTACTGTGTTATATTTGAAAAAAAAGCTCTATATTTTGAAAAGAAAACAACATGTATTGAGATTTTAACCTAGAGTGATTCTTATGTGAATGGTGCTTAACTGGGAAATTGTAGCTTAACAGGTTCTTAAATTACAGGTTCTTATACGCGGCTTTTTACTGTATTGTAAATTTTTATTCCAGGCGCTGCAGGCCATTTCTAGAAGATGCAGTCGCGTGCAATTTTTAAAGCTTAAAGGTTCGTCATTGTCATTTTACGCTTTTGTCAAAAACCGTACTTCAAGAAGTTTTTTAACGAGGCTTGCACCAGTTGTTTTAGCCTTATGGTGTTCACCTGACATATCTTAAGTCAAACATCTGCAGTTGTCACGTTATGCTGAGCGGGTATGACAAGGTTGAGCAGCAAACTACTGTACTTTGTTTTACGGAATACCGTATTAGCTGAAAGCCTCTGATTCTATTGGGAAAAAGCGCTGTACATTGCTATAAATTAAATGGTATTCCCTTATTGTTGCTATAGTAACGTTTGCCTGGAAACCAGCGACAAAAGAAAACTATAGTCACTCGAATAGTGTAGCATAGCAAAAACCCAGAGGCTACTTTCCGCGGTACAGTATATTTTCATCAGTTCTATACCATTTCTCTGGTTAGCTCACTACTTTTTATACAGGCTTACTAACTCTAAAATTTTTATCAAGTTTTACTGCGTATGCTGAAGCAAGCCAACATGTTTGTTGACGTTTTCACTGTTCACGATTTGATGTGTACGTCTTGTGATCTGTAAGGGCTGAAGAAAATCAAGTCAAGAGAGACAAGCCATACGTCGACTGCTACAGAAGATAAGCGGTAAGGATGTCAGAAAGAAAAAATTGTGTTTAGCAGTTGTTGTGTCAAAGTTATCCTTTTACTTCAGTTGCGCTAGTAAACAGTTGTATTCTCTGGTCATCCCATGTAATTCATAACATTGATTTAAGGCTCTCACCACTGACATATATTGAGAATACGAGAAATCCCTGTTTTCCCTAAGACTTTGGCTTATCGTCCCCACATTGTTGGCGAATGTTTGTTGGATGCAATATACGTCCTCAAATACTTCGAAGCATTTAATTATTTTTGGATTTCTCTTGGTGAAACTTCACATGGAATCAGCATGGAATGAGCTCCTTCATCCTGCATCACTGATCAACAATGTCAAGACGCCAAAAAAGCAATTGTTGTGACTTTTCGTCTATTGTTTTAAGAACCATTCGTTCCGTGGAGTAGTGGGTGACTTTCCCTCCTCCCTCTTCCCACGAAAAAATCGATCGATCAATCAATTAATCAATCAATCGATCGATCGATCGATCAATAAACAAACAAACAAACAAACAGCCAGTGGCTTAGAGTGAGACGAAAGGAGATACTGCTCATGATCTAACATTTATTTGTTGGCATTTATTACTGAAACTGGTTAGAGATATTGTAACGAGGTTTTTGTATGCTTAATTGGTATGCTTGAAAATTGTAAGGGGTTTTAATGTTTTGTTACAGTTGTTATTTAGAGAGAGGACTGGAATTTCTTCTGAAGTCTGCTGGGTCAAGCCTGTTGAGTCTGCACGTTGAGGACTGCGGTGTCTTTATTACGGACAGGTGCATTAGACTGATGATCTTGATGTTCTGTGTCCAGAATTTGAGACCTATACTTATCTCTGAGATATATGCAAGGGCATTTCCAGCTTCAAAATAAATAAGGAATTCTTAGTAATTGCAAAGATGAAAAGCAAACTTAAGATAACAGTCTACTAACTTAGGCACGTGAAACGATCCTGTTGAGATAAAAACTTCGTGGACATTACACTGAGATTTTCTTTGTTAAAAATCTCCCAGTGTAATGTTGTGGCAGTTTTTATTGATAGCACAGTCTCGAAGGAATCAAAGCACTTTGGAAAACGCACGGTTGTTGGTGTTGCTTTCATTTTGTTTGTATTGCAATCCACTTTCATCATCGATGTCAATAGTCGCATGCATTCTCCAAATGCGTCAGTTCTTCGATGAATCGACATAATAATAATAATAATAATAATAATAATAATAATAGTAACAACAACAACATCAACAATAATAATAATAATAATAACAACAACAATAATAATAATAGTAATAATAAATAATAATAATAATAATAATAATAATAATAATAAAAGCTTTATTTATACTGAACAACCGATCAGCGAATTCAATATAAAGACGCTGGTATGAACCGGTGATCAGTACATAAAATACAGTTGACTATTAATACTAGTTAAAGTAAAAAGTAAAATAAAAATGTACTAAATATGTACAAAAACCTATACACTACATTTGTGTTGTGCCTTATCTAATTCTGTTAAAAGGTTAAAAGTTTTAGTTTTAAAAATTCTTAGTGTTTCAAAAGCACGCAGGTCTTTGGGGAGCGACCATCATCGCCGAATTTCATTAGGGAGGCAACTTCACTCCAATGCTAAGGCTCACACTCAAACGAATTAAGGCAATAGCCCTTCTCACGGTTAATTTTTCTCATTTGCATTACAATGTAATCCAACGTGGATGCGAGGCAAGGTCGGGCTAAAACTACAAAATAGCCCGAAATTACCTCACATACATGCTAGATTTTATTGTAATGCAATTGAGCAAAGGTAACCGTGAAAAGGGCTATTGTTGTGACACTGTCCTCAGCACCATTCTACTTAATTAGGCCCCATCCACACTACGTAGGAGGAATTTGAAAACGCAGCAATCACCGGTTATTTTGGATTTGTGTCTGAGGAAAGTTCGGGCAGGGAAATCAAATGATTATCGTAACTACATCGTTTTCGTAAAGCTCCGTTTTCAAAATGTTTTCCGTCCACAGGTAAACGAAAAGACGGCGTTTTCAAATTCCTGCGGTTTGAAGAGCGTTTTCGAAAAGCTCCATATTTGTGATTGATTTGTGACGAATTAGTGTGGACGGCAGGCCTAACCGTAGAAACAAAGCTGCGGTTTTAAATTTTCTCGGGCGTAGTGTGGAGGCTGCCTTAAAATTGTCGGCAGCATTCTAGTCACATCTCACATCTTGCGAATGTGAAAGAAGTGTCTGCACGTTGCGACAACGTCATGCATAAGCTTTCGTAACTATAGAAACCGTCTACCTCACTCCACTTCTCGGAGCAAGTCGACAGGAGAAAATAAAGCGGAAAATTTGATTTGTGACGTACTGTAATTCTGTCTTTTTAGGTGTTTGTCCCTAGCAGGTTGTCACTGCAGAGAGTTACAGCAGATGGTTTACATAAGTGATTCGTTTCCTGCTTGCCCTGAGGCATTGTGGGCTTTGTGGGCGTGTCGAAAGCTTGTCACACTTCGAGTACCGCCAATGTTTCCATGGTAAGTCTGCTGAGAAATCCAGGGAACGAGGTCGGTTTGTTTTATGTTTGTGGTTATAGTTGACAGATAATTCATATAATCAACAAGAATTTACTTTTTCCTGTTAGTGATCATCCTGGACGGTTTAATGACAAGAGTCTGGAAACGATTGCAAACTGCTGGCCAAACATGCGCCATCTGTCAGTAGGCGGCCCCAGTCTCTCCTCGGCAGGACTTATTCATATCGGTAAACACTACCAACCCTCTTGTAGAATATTGGCTAATTTTTTTTCTCCTTCTCGATGTCTTGACTGCTTCGTGAATGTTTGCTTGTTTACCCTACACACTAGGACTTAAGAGATTATAGTTGAATTTGTTCAAGTCACGTATGAATGCGAGTACAAAAATTAGGATTTACTGATTTACACCACGAGTGATATTTGAAAATTATCTCCGGCAACATCTGAAAGAATTTACAAATAGGCTCCTGATATCATGAGTAGTTTAAATCCTTAATTGCTCGAACCTTCACACGATTATTCGTAAGAAAATTACGAACCCGAATACCGTTAGTTTATCAGTGGTCTTTAGTCATTGCTGTCAATTTTAGTCTCTTTAGTTCTCTTGTTGCCTTCAGTTGTATTTAGTTGTACCTAGTTATATATTAACAATTCGTGTAAACATGACCCGCCTAGATTAGCTCAGCTATCCGCAGGCATGTTATAATTTTAATTTGAAAACAAAATAAAATATATGTATGTAAATGTATGTTTGTATGAACCCGCGCGCGTTAGTTTGTACAGCAATGCAAATAGAAAGCGAGCGATAAATGGCCTGCCCTCGGCCGAACACAGTGAAGTGCATTTCTGTGTTACAGTCTGATATAATCATTACTCTTTTATGGTGTTAAATAATTCGACTTTCCCAAAATCGCAGTATTGACCGGTTAATTCGTTCAAGGCTGTGGTAAACGTTTTTGCTGATCAAACTCCATTTTGTTGCACTGCGCAGTAACTTGGCTTCATGCGTTTCAAATTACGTTTGTTCATTCATCTTTCAGCCAAGGGTTGCCTGAGACTTCAAGAGCTGGAGCTTGATCGAACAATTGCGATTAGTGAAGAAATCGCCCATGCCATGTGTCTATGTGGACTAAGAGGCCTGGAAACTATCTCTTTTACCTTTACCCCAGTCTCTCCCGGTGCCATCAAGGAACTACTCGGTAATAGTTTATCTAAGATTCAACTTTATTGCACGGCTAGCTCCGTCAGCCGGCAAGATGAACCAAATCCTGCGCTGTGATTGACTACCCGAGTGGGCAAGAGGATGCTGTCTTGCCCGCTTGGGATTACCCATCCTGTCTTGGAAGAAGATAGTGTTCTTTTTCCATATATTACAAACAGTTATTGACCAAGCTTGTTCGGTCAGGATGGCTGGATATTGGCTTCGTTCTTTTTTTTTTTTTTTTTTTTTTTTTTTGCGAGTTTATGGACCTCGACTGGGTCTCGGCTTATAAACATACAAAAAAAGAACTTGGTCAATATCCATCCATCTAGACCTCACGCCTGATCAATAACCAATATATATTCCTGTTTGAAAAAAGTGGCGTTAATTTGTGTTGTTTGCCTTTACTTGTTCTGTTAGGTGCTTGTCCAAGGTTAGAGCGCATCGAAGTGCACATTGGGATATCAGATTACTTCATGAATGTGAACGATGACGTCAGTAAAAGAAAATACTCGCGCATTGTCAAGAAACTTGCGGTAAACAATTACATGTCAATTCCTCTTTTCGTCATTACACTGAAGTAGTTGATCCAGTGCATTGTTAAGGGAGGGAAAGAACAACTGCGCACCCCAAGTCCTTGCTAATTATCTGAAGATTAACTTTGCCTCCTTCTTTCTACACTTAGGCTTTGAAACAAGAAAACCAAGAATTTGCTAGAGTCCTTTGGATAAAAGCAGATTATGGATGACTTTTTACCGTGTTAACCGGCCTACCGGTTTTCAAAAGACAAAGAAGCTATTAATGCAGAAACGCGAAACAATATGGAAAATATATTTATAGAATTATAGAATTTACAAAAATGGCATATTTATACACATTTTCGTTCTGCAATAAATTATCTCATTCTTGGAAAATTTGCCTTTTCTAGGTCACTACTTCAACGTAGACTTTCTAAAAGGCCTTTCCAATAATATTTCCATTGTTAGTTTCTCCGTTGGAAAGGTCGACCTTTCGCGACTTTGTCGCTCGCGCTCGCGCATTCGTCGCTCAAAGGTTTTCGTCGCGCGAAGATTACCCTCTCGCTTCGCTCGAGGGAGACAAGTAAGTCAAGGATAAAGACAAGGTCGACTCGTAGCAAGTCTACTTGAACGCCACATACTTGATTCAGTAGACGTGACGATGAGCAACATAAACGCGCACCTTCCAAATCAGAATAGCCGGTCCACATCTGTTATTAATTGTTTTTGCTGCGAGTTATATTCATATCAAACTTTGTCTATTGTTATGGTTTAAATTTTTTACGACAATAAGCCTTTTGTTGTTTGCGCGAAAAAGGGAAATACGTTGAAACTTCGACAGCCTGCGCGTCATGAAACAAATTTTTCCTTCCGTACCCCCGGTAAAATTGTCGTTGTTCTGAGCGAAATTTCCCTTACCCCACCCCGAGAAGGGTGAAATTGTCAACATCTGGTCGTCAACGAAGATTTTGAATCTCGCGCTCGGAAATTTGCTACGCGTCGGTTCTTTCAAACTTTTGTTCTAGGAACAAAGGAGCCTCAAAGCTGCAAACAATAAAAATGCCCACAAAAGAAAGTTAATCCCAGAGCCATTGTCTACCAAAGATTAAACATAATGGCAGAAGGCAACTATGAAGTTTGTTTCTAGATTAAATGAAGAGTGTTGATTTGTATTCGTCACCTGTCGTGCTTCAGGTTACGGGTCCTTTTCAAATCAACCTGCTACTGCTTGATTCACTTTATCTTCTCCAATTTGACCTTGCTAATAGCGTTCAAAGCAGTATTTCTTTAACACTGTTCTTGTCACACTGTTCAGTAGACACCAATTTATTTGATTAGTCCGTCGTTTTAATGAAGTTCCCAAAGCTAAAATGTTTTGGAAATTTTCCGTTGCGATCAGCTTTTTCCAATGTTTATATTTTTCTTTTGTCCATCGGAATTAGCTTTGTCTTCTATACTGCATTATTCAAGAAGGTATTTTTGTTTGAAGAGGCGTATTTTGCAAACATGACTGTCGGACCCCGAATTGCGAGACGAGAACCAAGGAACAAGTTGATCTTGCTGTACACGCCGTATTTTGGCGGAGGGTGGGTGAACGATCCAACGTTAGAGCCAGCTCGTCCAACATTTGAAGAGGGCCACGCTACATTCAAAGACTGTGAGATACCGACTTGTGTGGTGACATACAACAGAAGAAAGCTATCAGAGGCGGATGCCGTTGGATTTCACCACCGAGACATGCCTCGTCGTCTTCCGTCCCGGAGAACTCCTCAGCAAGTCTGGTTCTACTTTGTATTAGAAAATCCTTTAAACGTAGTTATGAACGCCGATGGCTATGCGGGCGTTTTTAACTGGACAATGTCTTACAGACGAGAATCGGAGATTTATACACCCTACGGCAAGTTCACACCGTTAAAAGAGGGTTCTGCGGAGTATTTCACCGGTCATGAATTAACTGGGAAAGATAAGCAAGTGGCGTGGTTGGTCAGTAACTGCAAAGCAAACAAGCGTATGGACTACGTTATGGAATTACAAGAATACATCAATATTTCCATATATGGATTATGTGGAGACAGAGAGGCCTGTCCCTTGAAACGTCGCTCGCCTAGCTGTAACTCGTTGCTAAGACGACACAAGTTTTATCTGGCTTTCGAGAACGGTAACTGTGAAGAGTACATCACGGAAAAATATTGGGAAAACGCGATTGGTAATGATATTGTTCCTATCGTCATGGGTGGCGCCGATTATAAAACGCTCGCGATTCCCAATTCTTACATTGATGTTGAAGACTTCGCGTCACCTAAACACCTTGCTGATTATCTGCTTTACCTAGATGCCAATGACACAGCTTACAAGGAATATTTCGTTTGGAAAAAACTATATCAACGTGTGGCACCGAACCGCGCTTGTACATTGTGCAAACAACTTCATAATAAGAGTCTTCTCACATCTCCAAGAGTATACAAGAACATGGCACGATTTTGGAATAGACACCAATGCAAAAGGCCAATTTTATAGACTAAACTACTGAACTGCCGGGAAACTGATCAAATGATCGAAATCTGCTGATCGAAGTAATTGTCACTTGACTTACAATGTAGATCATTGTTCCATAGAGAGAGAGCGGGAGCTCCTTATAGGAACTCATAATTCACACAAGAAAAACCTCTTAACGAACTACTATAGACAAGAAACGTGATGGATGTCATTCACTCTATATCTATTTTTTTTTTTTTTTTTTTTACAAAATTCAGCTGGAGATCAAGTACCTGAGGTGAAAGTGATAAAACACTCGAACAATGAAACTGACACGCATCTGGTATGTGGCACGCCCATCAATTCCATTGTCAATTTTTTCTTATTTATTCCTTAGCTTTCTATGTTGATTTCATCACTTTCAAACCACATTAGTTTTCTCATTTGTGTCAAATGTACATCATCAACACGCGTGCGGCCTTTAACAAAAAGCAACATATAAGTGAATACATAAAAGATCATGTATTTGAACTGCGGAGAAAGAAATGAAGACACGATTGATATCGCAGTTATAGCGGAGCTGCGCACGAGCGGAGCACCATACCTTAGGAAATTTGGTAACCCATCGATCTCCAAAATTTTGGTTGTTGGGGCGTGACTCTCCGGGCGTGTGTCCGCTGAACAATTACGTGCTCACAATTGATCATTTTTTGAGTTTTTTATCCAAGAAAAACAAATCTCTTTTATTCAGGAGCTCCGCTTTTAGGCTTGGCTAAATCTATATATTATATACAACTTAAGGTTATTCCTCAGAATTGCATTGCGCATCCCTACTGTACACGATTTTCGCGTCATTGGCGCGCGCTCACGAGCGCGTGTGCACACACAACATATACAAAATGGTGGCTCTTGGCTTGCGAGAGACAAATCATCGTTGTTTTCTCGAAAACGAGTACCGGGACCTATTGATTTTTTTATTTAGTTTGAGTGCAGAGATCACCTTCTTTCTATACAGTGAATATGGACCAATTTCTATCGTAGAGTAAAAAAATTATCACGGAAAATGAGAGCAGAGCTAGCACTCGTAAAAGATAATATGTGGCCCCAGAACACTGCGTGCTTGGAACATATCGTATCTCTGTCAATTAACTATGAGTGCCCTTATCATGAAACGTACATCAAATTGCTCCTTAACATTTATACAATACATCCATTGTTATATTTCTCGCTTAACGTTCTCGCTATGTTTCTGCTCTCTTAATGCGTACGGTGAATGGTTCAAATATAAACGTTTCTGAAAGCGGATAATTTCAGGAATTATGTGGTTTATTGATGGTCCTCCTGCTCCTAAACGAATATGGGGACCCCCCTTTTTTATTTCAAATTTTAAGTTCTCTTGATATAAGTAGCCAACAGGCAAAGTTTGAAAGAAAATCTATTGTGAGTTTTATTTCGATGGAATTAACTTAAGCAGCTGTGAAAACAAAGTCTGAAAGAAATAAGTAAAATAAATAAAAAAAGGAGAAAAATCAGCTGTAAAATTTGCGTATATGACTGCGATGATAAATGATGTCTTCAAAAAGCAACACACTGGTATTTTACATCGATGCTGCAAAACAGCAACTGTTTTCTTGTAGGAACAACATCAGAAAACTAACAGCTTTTTTGAAATCTGGGGTACTGGATCACGTGTTTTCGAGTTCGATCGGCTTAAAGTCCTTTGGATATCAGCCATAATACCATGCCCGACAACTCAGTATAATCGAAAAGAATCGTCTTCTGGTAGTGTTTTTTCGTGGTTATTTTCACTCGCGCTTGTTAACTCGGCGCCTTATTGGTTATCTACCACTTTCATTTCCATTTCGCGCGCTAGTGGAATAACTGTTACATAGAGCAGGCCTTAAGAAACTGTTTGTCCAGTTATTAAGAAAGTAATTTTGAGAACATTATATGGTTTAGAATTCTGCCACCATGTTGGTGTTATTCTTTGTAGTAGTACACTTTTCCCGTAGTACTACCTTTGAAATCGCACTATCACGCAATGCAAAAAATAAACAGTAGAAACAAGACGTTCAGTATTTTACCAGTTACAGTTATTCTTTAAACTCTTAAACAGTTTTACACGCACAACACTAACTTAAGATTAATAATAAACTGTTTTTAGCTGCCATTCCCTGTAAGTTGTTTCGCAAGGTAACGAAAACAAACAAAAACACAATTTTGCCGCAAGCCTGTCTGTTTTCTGTTTATTAGTCACTTCTCCAATTTGATTCTTAAAATTGTATTCAACTGTCATCTGAGATGGCGAGAAACGAACTGTATTTGGGCCAGTCATGTTCATTCAAAGGCTGGTTTTCAATAGGGACCGAGTCGGACTCGTAGTCGGAGACGAAAGAGTGCTTACGACCTAGTGAAAATCGAAAATTGGAGTCGTAAGCGGAGTCATAAGCTCGTCGGAATCGGAGTCGGAAGAATCAGAACGTTTCCATTTCTTCCGATTCCGTTTACGACTCCGTCGCTTATGATTTAGTGAAAACAGATTATCGGACTCGGAAGTAGAAGCGAAAGAACCAACCAATCACAAGGCCCGGAATCGAGCATTGTGATTGGTTTATTCTTCCGGTTTTGCTTCCGACTCCGACAATCTAGTTTTCACTAGATCGTAAGCGACGGAGTCATAAGCGGAATAGGTGTTCTTCTTCCGACGCCGTCGGTTTGATTTTCACTAGATCGTATCGCTTTACGCTTCTGATTATGGCTCCGACTACGACTCCGTCGTTAGTGAAAACCACCCTTAACACTTTCTATGTTACTCGAACAATATGGGTGCATTTTGAAAGGCAGTTGATGACAAAATTAGGAGTAATACTCCTTTAGCTCTACTTGTTTTAAATTAAAATTAGGATTCCCATTACAGCCAATATTTCCTTTGCTGTCCAAAACACTGCACATTTATCCCAATAAAACTCCTGTTATGTTGAACACACTCTGTCTCCGATTGGAACAGAATTTTTCTTTACGGCGGGTAACAGAGAACGTCTCAACCTCGTTCCCAGGGTCCTCTTTCTTCCTTCCTCGAGTAAGGACCCTGGGAACAAGGTAGAAAACACCTTGCCCGATGTTGACATAAATATTAAGAGTTGAAATTCCTACTGTTTACTGACTATTCATTCAAAACAAAATCAAAAAACGGAAATTATGTTTCTACGGTTTCGAGCCGTGTTAACACAAAAAAGAGCGCATAAAATGGATTAAAGAAGCAAAGCTGTCCGGAAGCAATTAGATCGATCCCCCCGCCGCCGCAGTCGTTATTTTATATAGTAGTATTCAGTATTTTTGGTCGACAACTCCATCATAAATTGTCGGAATGGAACTTTTGTTTCATATTAATTCAGCTCCAATAACTATGATTCGTTTAATTGAAACGAAGGAAACGAAAATAATGAGTATTTGTACGTGTTACCTTTGACTTGTAAGGTGAGCACGTTGTGATAAACAAAGTGGTTGGCAGAGTGTTTTTTCGTTAAGTTTTATTCATTTTGCGCCTCGCTGTGACGCAGAGATAACTAATCAGAATTACCTTAGTAACAAGCCCCGAGAAAGGAAGGCTACAAAGTGGGACACCGGTTTGTTCAATTTGTCGTGGACAAATTTATTTGACATGAAATTGTCTCGGATAATCCTCTTGTTTCCAAAATTTGAAACACTCAATCAAAATGAATTAATCGTCAACCCATTTTATTTCAAATTGAAATCATTTCAGTTTTATTTCTTTCTCGTGATCATTATTACTTTTTCTTTAATATACGATTTTAAGCGCGGCTTCTCTATAACAGTTAGTTGTGTTTTCAGATATCAGACCCATATTATTTCTCTTCAATTAAATGACAAAACTACCAGAAGGATGTTTTTTTTTTAATTTTTTTTAATTGAAAATTCTACGGCGAGTAAATTTGCTATTTGTCGTTAGCTAAATATCTTTTGAGCTTCAAAGACATCGTACATGTATTCATTTCTTGAAAGGTTTCATTACGTCGATGTTTGCACACACGGAAGCTGTTTCAACTGAATTTCAGAAAGATTATTGATAAAAAAGTAACATAATCCACGGAAGTAAAAACAATTTACAATAAAATTTACTTTCCCAGCTTAACATTGTTGTTTTAAGTTCTGCCTTAAAGTAAATACTGGAAGCTATTTTTTCTTTTCTCTTCCGTGGAAATTTTATACGTCTTTAAGAGAACGTGCATTGGTCGATAATACTCTTTATCAACAAAAGGAAACTGCATCAGATAAGCCAGAAACCAGTTGTTCTAAAATGAGGCAATTGTATACTCTTTCGTTAGCGACAGATGATTACGGTAATTTTAATTTCTTTTAGTAGAAGAGTTTGCCATTAAATGATGCCATTGTCTGGTTGGCTGACACAATTTTACAATAGCTGTTTCCTGGCGGTAGAGAGTGTTAATTTGAAGGCATAATGGATAGAATGATGTAATGTCACAATCATCTGTTGGACGTCATCTGCTATTGTTTCAACTGAGAACTTGTCAATTTATACCGTAAGCAAATGGGAAAACTCACTGACACAGGTTATAACTAGCAGTGGCTAGATGTTGTTTCGCTCACACAAAGGACTTGTGAAACCGTAGCTTGTTCTCAGTCCAACGAGTTTCGGGGATCAATTTGCAAGAAGGAACATTGCGAGAGAAAAAAGCGCGAAACTGAGTAATTCGCGGGCTCATGTGCCAAGCTGATTCATTAGTCAACGTTATCAATAACGTTTGTCCATATTGTCGGGCAAATGACGAGTTTCGACGATAAAGCTTTTACTTTTTAACAATTTCCACAAATCGCAATTATGAATCAGAGCCTCGAAACACACGATCCTGGTCATGAACATATTGAAGAGACTCCAACGGCAACGGTGGCGCTTTTGGCAGGAATTTTTAGTTTGTTGTTTGGCGTACTTGCGTTTTCAACAAACAGTCTTCTCCTGTTTACTGTCTACAAAGACCCACACAAGTATTTCCGAACACGCGCTACTACATCTTTTGTGGTTAGTCTCGCGCTAAGTGATTTTATCGGGGGATCTTTCGTACAGCCCTTGTATGCAGCGTACATGTTTTGCGTCGCAACTGGAGTCGAGGGAGAGAAGCTGTACAAGATTTCGTTGATCTCTTCTCATGTCAGTACAAAGATCTCGATTCTGACGGTTGTTGCATTATCAGTTGATAGGTACTTAGCTGTCAAGCTTTCCTGGAAATATAAAGCGCTCGTAACAACGAGGAAAGTCGTCGTTTGCAATACTATAATCTGGCTCTTTTGTGGCGTGTTCGAAGCCTCGCATTCGACCCTTGGCTCAGAAGAACTGTTCCATTCTGTTGATCTTCACCTGCAGACTACAGTTCCCTTGGTATCTCTTTGCGCTGTCTACGCGGCCACTTACATCGAATTCCGTCGTCATTCAAGAAACGTCGTCTTTGTGCGAACCGAGAACACGGAGAGCGGGAGATCGCGCGTTTTCGTCCGGAATATAAGCCTAGAAAAGAAGATCGTTTTGACGGTTGTGTTAATTATGGTTGTGCTGTTTATATCGATCGTGCCTTATTTAATAGTTAACAATTTGGAAGAGCAATGCCATGGGGAAGAAAGCAATGGTGTATGTGGCAAGATAGGGTTTGCAATCACAAAAGCGTTGTCCGTGCCGTTGCTTTGTATTAGCTGCGCGGTGAATCCGTTTCTCTACGCCTGGAGAATTCCGCAGTATAGGCAAGCTTTACGATCGGTTAGTCGCTCAGCTTGCGCCAGCTTTAGGCGACGCACCCGAAGAGTTAGCACGATATCAAATGGCCTCCCTTCAGCACTTGCCACTCCGAGTTTAATTGAGCAGAACACTCCTGTGGCGAATTATACTCACAAAAAGCAAGCAGAAAGTTAAAGAATAGTGACACGTAGAGTTGTTAACATACCAATATTTAAAGAGGCGCGCGAATTGTGCATCTGCCCTTGAGAGACAAATAATACCACAACTTCGAAAATTTTGATTTGTTATGTTTTTCTTAAATTGTGGTTAGTGTTATGTAGGAAAATTGAAGAAGCGATTGCCTACACCCTACAATCTGCCTTACAAAACTGGCAGGTGCATTTTAGCATTATTTAACAGTAGCGATTAAAAAAAAAACCCTTAGGGTATAATTATTTTTACAGAATAGATGGTGTGAATAGGATGCTATTTGACGTGGGACAGTCTAAAGCTTTATCTTTAACATTTAAACAAGTATGAATAATGAATGAGTTAAAAGGAGTACAACTTAATAGCTTTAGTGACAATGTTTCGGAAATACCATTAAGCCGCATATTTGTTCAATAAGTGATTTCATAGCTACTGAAATATTGTCTCATTTATTTCTTGATTCTTGATTCTTGAACTTGCAATATAAATGCCTCGATTGTCAAATCTACCCATCAGCAGGCGAGAATCGAAGTCAGCCACGAAAGGTTTTAATTAGTTTCCCGTAGTGAGTAAACGTTTAAATCGAGCAGATCTTTAAAACTGTATTTTCAATGGCCCCAAAAGGTAGGAGCTGACAAGTACTCGATAAATATGCTTTTACTGCGAACAACTGGAATTTCAATGGCTGCAGTCAGTCTACATCGTTAACACGTGACGCACAGTCGTTAGGAGCTCGAAGCGAGAACAGCATCGATAAATTTCCTCGTGTCTGTGACTACTGTATATGAATTAGTGAGCGAAAAGGCTACTTTCAAGGTGCAACTCTAATTGAGATATATATACCATTGAGCTATTGTGAGGTTCGTATTGGAGGAACATTGGTCGAGTTCTTTTTTTTTGTAGGTTTATGGACCGAGCCGTAGGCGAGGTACAAAAAAATTGGAAGAAAAGAAAGAGACCAATATTTTCCAATACGAACGGAAACAGCTATTTCAGTACTTAATTAAATGGCTCTTTTTGATCTGCTGCTAAATTGATGCATCTCCACGATCCATTCTCGGTAAACACGCTGACGAAAGGTTTGCATTTATCCCGGTTCTTATTTACGTTCATCGCGTCGCTTTTGTGAACATTTAACTGAATTGCCCTCCAAACATTGACGAACGTAAAAAGATTTTTACTTACCAAAAAACTGTTTATTTTGTGCGATGAATTGAAAAAACAATTCGCCGAAATTAATTCGTGAGCGGTCCGGGAACCAATTAGAATTCTCGTTTTCATTGCGGACCAGTTCAGCCATGTAACAAATAAAAATTACACATTAGCCCTGTGAATAATTCAGTGTGTTTTATGGTGGGAGAATTGCTTTTATTATTAGAAAAGACGAATTGCAAGTAAAACAGCATTGAAAAAATCTGATATTGAATGTCAAGTTAAGGTGGCATAAGATAAAGCGGGAAACACATGTCGATCCATGAACAAAGTAGTAATAGTGTTGAACTCTTGGTCGAATATTTGGTTTAAGTGTAGTTCGTATGGTGTGATCGTCCGGGTGAGGGTAGTTCTGAAAAGAACTGTTGTCGGTGACTGACGTTTCGACAACCTGAGCAGAAGTGATCTTCAGAGTCAAGTCAGAATAGCGTTTGTCAGTCGATGGTGTTATAAGCCTGGTCCGTTGAACGTGATTGGTTAGTTTAGCCATGCTGTTCTTTTTTTACCCGTGACGTTATTGTAGCAACACTACTTTGCAATCGAGGCTTGTTATTACGAGCTACATTTGTGTTTTTTGCTCATTTTCGCTGGACTTATTTTTTTCCGACTGAATCTTCGTGTTTGCAAAAAAAAAAAAGAAATCGAAATTAAAGAACCGCGAGAAAAAAGGGTTGTCGCAGCAACTGTTGACGCATTCTTTAAAAACTGCTGTAAAACTTCTAAATCACCTTTAAAAGTCAGTTATACGTTTTTATTCCTTCGAATCATAAACTGAAAAGATAGAAGACAAAGTAAATGCTATATTATGTGCATTAACATGAGTTTTTGCAAACGAACGTATTAGCCTATTTTAGTTTTGTTGTGGCCCTCTTTACCTTCATAAGGTTTTCGGATAATGTCTTGAGAATAAATTACGAAATTTAAGCCTGGCGAAATTTGCCTCTTCCTTTTTCGCGAAAGTAAGCGCCCGCGAAAGAAACTAACAATAAAGTATATACTAATTTTGATTGTGCTTTACGTATTTAAGGGTATAAAGGTTGTTATGTGAATTGTTGAAGAGAGAGCGAATTGAAGTCGGTTATATAGAGATTGTCAATTTAACATATTACGTACAGCGTTGTCTCATGGTAATTCATTATAACACCTCCTTTATCGCTTCGGTGTGTAGTATGATTATTATATGACTAAGAAAATTACTTTATAGCGATTGGCTAAGAGCAGGCCAATCACAATGAGGTATATTATTATTTAACTCTTATTCACCGAGCAGGGAGAATCTTGACCGAGGTCGTGAGTACAGACGGAATGCAGTGAGGTCTGTACACACGACCGAGGTCAAGATTCTCCCATACAGACCGACTTAGCTCGGTTAATAAGATGTTTACTGTATGGTAAAGAAGAAAAATTTAAATCGTTTAATGAAACTGGTTTGCTGACATTTTGCTTGCAAACGGAGATGAACTTAACTTAAACCTGCCGAAATTTGCTCGTCCTCTTTACTTTTTTTTTGTCATCAGGGTTTTCGGCACTTCCATAAATGATTGAGAAGAAAAAAAAAAAGGAAAACGGTGAACATTTTTGTATTTTAGTTTGCTACTTTTTCAACGCAAAATGAAACCGGTCTAGATGCCGGTCTAGATGGGAAAATCTAGACCGCGGTCAATATCGATTTCAGCCAGTCAAACTCGTGAATTCGGTAGTTCCCAGTCCTTGTGAGACACCGCCATATAATAAGCTCATTTAATAAGTAAACTACTGGACTACAGTAAAAGAGGCAAACCACTCAAACGTCAAATTCGCCCAGGGGCTGTTTGGCTGTTTTATCCGTCGTGGCTTGGGGTTGAGAATGCTAGACACATGTAGTTGTGCAAACGATGGAAACCAAAAATGTTCGACATAGAAACAATTCTACACGAATCTACTCGAACTATGCAAAGTAAGAATTACCAATATGAAGAAAATTTGATATGAGAAAATTAGGGTTTTTTTTTTTTTACTGTGATGTGAATAGGCCACGTTCGATATATCAATATTCTAACATGGCTCCGAGGCTTTCGGGTCAAAATTGTAAATT
>NW_028301536.1:18537500-18630000 GCF_042242905.1 Orbicella faveolata | reverse complement strand
TTTATGCTTCTGTCCTCTTACTGATGATAAATTGCGGCGTAACATTGTCAAAGTGGCTGTGGAACCACGAGCCGCAGGCGAGTGATTCCGTAGTAAACTTTGACAATGTTGTAACGAAATTTATCATCAATAAGAGGACAGACGCATAAAAAACTGGCGTCAATTTGTTTTTTACAATAACAAGACCCCAAACTGGTCAAATGCCGGGAATAAATGAAGGAAAAAGACGCGTAAACTTGCCGTAAACAAAGGTAAGTGAATTTTATTCAAAATGACGCGAGCATTGTCAATAGCTTTTCTCGCTTTTTGATTGGCTACTTAAAAAGGTCCATAAAATCTCATTGGTTAAAAAGTTGACAGTTTGACAGCTGAAATTTTAACTTGAAAGCTTGCATAAATTAAAATATTATCCGTCTGTACTCTTATTGATGATAAAAATGAGCCAATCAACTCGCGAGAAATTAGACAGTTATTGTAAAAAAAGATTTTGTTCATGATGCCTCAATAAGAATTAGGTTGGACTAGCGCACGCGCTATGTTATAAGGTAATTTATTTCACTTTTGAATATCTACTTTGGACAAAGAGAAAAGGTCACAGTTCATATTCAAACTGAGGCGAAGAAGCGTACTTACTCAAAAGGTAAAAATTTATTCCGCAAATCGACAACTTTACAGTCAACTGATCGTTGAATGAGCTCTTCCATGACTTACATTTGTAAACAAGTAATGCCACTAATTCCATCCAAATGTTAACCTGTGATATATTACCCTGTTATTTCCGAAAGTCCTGAGAAGGCGTCTGTGATTTTAGTGATTTATATTGTTTTCAAGCTCAAGCTGTACTGTCTTTGAATTTGTGGTCACCGATGGAGACATTTTAAACTTCTGACGGTGCGAAGGAATGAATATTAACTGCTGAAAGTACAATGGCTCCTGTGGAACCCGCACTGGACACATGCCAAGTCTGTCCTAGCTTTCGCGAGGAACTTTACTCCCGTTGTCTCGATTTGTCGACTTGCATGAACACCTGAAAGTGAAACAACAATTGCAAATGGGTTTCGTTATTTGTACTTAATTACGAAGCTAGATTTTCGACACGTAAAAGAAATTATAAGACGCAGAACTCCAGACCAAGTTCAAAATGAACAATGACTTACCTTTAAAACTAAAAGCAGGGGAAACTAGAGACCACGCTTACAACCGAAATGTGTAACTCAGACTAGTGCGCCGTACGACACAAGACCAAGTAACAGGCACTGACTCTCGTGGACAAATAAATGAATCAGATCAGATCATGCCATAATGTGGCTATACACTTGGTGTAAGCCGCACAACAAATCGGACTCCCGCTTAGCGGTCGTCCAATTTTGTTAATCGTTCGTATCATTACAGACAGACCATTATTAATCTAATATTAATCAAGCTTGTCACCTATTCTACGTACGCAAAACTTGTCGTAGGATTTGCAAACCGTGAACTGACGTCAAACGCTACTAACGGCGATAATACAATAAACCCGTAAATAACTAGTAAATTAACTTCTAACCGTTAATTGATGAATTAATCATAACAATTACAATTTTCTCAAATATGATTGGTACCTAAACCGCTGTATTTTGCTCTAATTAATCTACAAAGTTGTAATCGGATTTTTGGCTGTAAATCGGACACCTGTAATGGGACAGTTAACATTAGCCAATCATTTTAAGTCCTCTCCACTAAATCCACCAATCACAACATTAATTACAGTCACTATAGTAACCAGTTAAAGAGACTGACTTTGTAAAATTGTGGAGGTTTAGTCTTCGGTGACTGTTTTGAAAGAAACTTAGATGTAACAGCCATTTTGCATGCTATTCTCCATATTTTTAATTATGATATTTAAAAATGAGTATTAAAAGCTCGTTTTCCAATGAAACTTTTACTTTTGTGGGAAATTGTAATGGTTATGATTAATTGGTAACAAAACATTGCGTCGTTCAATTCTCTCTGTAATCACTTTTGTGATTAACAAGTCGGACTCTCGCTTGGCGGTCGTCCTATTTTCTTTATCACTCGTATGATTACAGACCAACTTGAACTGGACTCCACTCAGTTCTATTACCATTATTTATCGGACAAATTATCTGAAGCAAAAGATAACAACAACAGCGCAGAAATTAAGCAAAACTATGTACGTTCGACAAATGATCGATTAAAAATACGAGGGATTCAGGAATAAGAAATGAGAAATAAAATTTGAGAATGACGGAGTGCTGTTTTCGACTGAGTTTCTCAGAGATAAAAAACTCAATGTTTCCCTTGGTATTAGTCATTAAGCGTTTATTATTTTTGCGCGGGGGACGGTAAAGAAATGTACAAAGATTTATGATGCTCGTGCACGGCTATTGTGCCATTCATTAAACCATTTGTTTGGTGGCGTACTCGTTGCCGTTGCCGTCAACGTTTGCATAATAACAAGGCGCGCCAAGTCTAAAAATAGAATGCAAGTTATTGGAACCCCGCGAAAGTCAGACAACATAGGCGTGTTCTGAGAGAAATAGGAGGAAAATGAACGCCAAATTTTCGTTTTAAAAATTGTTATAGGAACACTCGCTAACGCCCTTAAAAATCGTCAATGTTCCACCATTCCGTTTTGTTTGTCTGAGTTATGACGTCACTCGCGCGCTTCGCTATTAAGTTCTGTAATGAAGTTCGAACAAACAACTGCGTAATTAATATTAATGACAGAAAATAACAACAACAACCAATCACAGAAAAAAACAAACTGATTATGAAGTTACTCATAAAGCTGAGCGATTTACTGCCACGAGAAATCCGAAGGAATGCACAAGGTTAAATAGCTCAGAAAATTTAGCTTTGGCTAATTGGGGGTTAGAAATGGTTTTGACACGGATGAATATGTCTATATATTCAACAATAACAACCTGTGAGTTTAATTTGGTTGTTGGAATCTATACCGTTGATGGTCGTAATTAGAGATCATTAAAGGGGAGAATGTCGGCCATGTCAAGAGAAATTGAAAATTAAAAACAACGTCGAAAGCGCCGAGAAAGCCAATAGTAGCGCTTTGTTCAGCTTGTTTTGTTTTTACGTTCTGTTTTGTACAATAATTCGTTAATTGCTTTTGAGCAATAACAACTAGCTTAGTGCCATCATAGTGCCATATTTACAGCTATTACAAACACCTGTTATCCCAGTTGAAGTACAGACCGTGAAAGGATCAGTTAGCCTGTGATACTAATACTTATCGGCTTGCACCACTCGCAAAATGGAAGTTAACACGACCACTCATCAAGGACGACGTAAGAAGTCAAGGATTGGAAAAGTATTACAGATTCGCTGGTTATGCAGGAAAATGAACGATCTATCATGTAAAGTTCCAGAATTGTCTCGATAGACTGAAAAACGACCTCAGAAGACCTTCGTATTGGCTGAAACGGCCAGGTTCACGGCTCCAGATCTTGAAGAACACCCGTGCAAAGAAAAGCCTTCAGTATCACACCGAACGGAGAGGGAACTCAGCGAATCTCTTGTTGCGAGCCAAGGGATAAAATTAACAGAGGTAGCTAAAGAACTAAGCGACGAGAAGTGGAGACTGCTGTACGAAGAGCATTTTCAAGCTTCTTGACTTTTACTCCATTTTACACGAACCGTCGAACACACCTTGCTCTGACTGATTAGATCAGTAGAATAGCAGAAGGTCTGTTCTGCCGGTATATTAGCGTTACACGGATTGCTTCTCGCTTGTGTAGTTGAAGTGACACAATGACGAATGAAGATCTAGGTTCGATCAAAAAAAAAGTACTGAATACGAATATAGGTTTGTTTCAGTCCTATTGCCATCATAAATTACCAGTAAATTAACTTCTTAACTGTTAACTGATGTCTTAATCGTAACAATTACAATTTTCTCGAATATGATTGGTGCCTAAACTGCTGTTCGGCCTTTAACAAAAAGCAACATACATAAGCAATAATCTCCATTTGGCGAGAAAATATGCGAGGATATTTGGCCGCGGACACTATCTGTTCCGAGAAGTGAACAGTTTCCCGAGAGCGTAGCTCGAAGAAAACTGTGAGCTTTGAGGAACAGCTAGCTGTATTTTACATCGATGTTACAAAATAGCAAATTTTTTTCGCAAGAACAACATCGAAAAACTTAAAGATTTTTTGAAAAACTGGAGTACTGGAACGCGTGTTTTCGAGTTCGATTGGCTTAACGTCCATTGGATATCAGCCATAAGACCATACCGACAACTCAGTATAATCGATAAAAATCGTCTTCTGGTAGTGTTTTTTCGTGGTTGTTTTCACTCGCGCTCGTTAACTCGGCGCCTTATTGTTTATCTACCATTTCATTTCCATTTCGCGCGCTAGTGGAATAACTGTTACATAGAGCAGGCCTTAAGAAACTGTTTGTCCAGTTGTTAAGAAAGTAATTTTGAGAACATTATATGGTTTAGTATTCTACCACCATATTGGTGTAATTCTTTGTAGTAATGCACTTTTCCCGTAATACTGCCTTTGAAATCGGACAATCACACAATGCAAAATATAAACAGTAGAAACAAGACGTTCAGTATTTTACCCAGTTACAGAATTATTCAATTCTTCAAATTATTCTTTCAACTCTAAAACAGTTTTACACGCACAACACTAACTTAAGATTAGTATATTAGAACTGTTTTTAGCCGCGATTCCCCGTAAGTTGTTTCGCAAAGCGACGAAAACAAACTGCAAAAACAAAATTTTACCGTAAGCCTGTCTGTCTTCTGTTTATTACCCAGTTCTCAAATTTCATTCTCAAAATTGTATTCAACTGTCATCTGAGATGGCGAAAAACGAACTTTATTATATGGCTGAATCCATTAGCGGGCAGGATGAATCAAATCCTGCTCTGTGATTGGCTACCCGAGCGGGCAAGATGGAGCTATCTTGCCCGCTCGGGACTACCCGCCATGTCCCAGAGGAAAAATTTCCTCGAAAGCCATATAATAAATCCTTTATTGACCAAGCTTGTTCGGTCAAGATGGCTTGATATTGACCTCGTTCTTTTTTTTAACGAGTTTATGGACCGAGACGGAGTCGAGGTCCATAACCACGCAAAAAAAAAAAAAAAACTTGGCCAATATCCAGCCACCTTAACCTCACCCTTGGTCAATAGCCCATACGTATTTGGGTCAGTAATGTTCATTTACACTTTCTGTGTTACTCGAACGATATGTGTACATTTTGAAAATCAGTTAATGACAATATTAGGAGTAATACTGTGTTAGCTACACCTGTTTTAAATTAAAATTAGGATTCCCATTATAGCCAATATTTCCTTGGCTGCCTAAAACACTGCACATTTATCGCAATAAAACTCTTGTTATGGTGAACGCACTCTGTCTCCGATTGGAACAGAATTTTCCTTACGGCGGGTAACAGAGAACGTCCCAACCTCGTTCCCAGAGTCCTCTTTCTTCCCTCCTCGAGTAAGGACCCTGGGAACAAGGTAGAAAACACCTTGCCCGATGTTGACATAAATATTAAGAGTTGAAATTCCTACTGTTTACTGACTATTCATTCAAAACAAAATAAAAAAAAAACCGGAAATTATGTTTCTACGGTTTCAAGCCATGTTAACACAAAAAAGAGGGCATAAAATGGATTAAAGAAGCAAAACTGTCCGGAAGCAATTACGGTGAATCGATCCCCCGCAGCCGCAGTCGTTATTTTATATAGTAGTAGTCAATATTTTTGGTCGACAACTCCATCATAAATTGTCGGAATGGAACTTTTGTTTCATGTTAATTCAGCTCCAAAAACTATGATTCGTTTAATTAAAACGAAGGAAACGAAAATAATGAATATTTGTACGTGTTACCTTGGACTTGTAAGGTGAGCACGTTGAAAAAAAACTAAGTGGTTTGCCGCGTGTTTTTTCGTTAAGTTTTATTCATTTTGCGCCTCGCTGTCAAGCAGAGGAAACTAATCAGAATTACCTTAGTAACACAAGCGCTGAGAAAGGAAGGCTACGAAGTGAGACACCGGTTTGTTCAATTTGTCGTGGACAAATTTATTTGACATGAAATTATCTCGGATAATCCTCTTGTTTCCAAAATTTAAAACACTCAATCAAAATGAATTAACCATCGACCCATTTGATTTCAAATTCAAATCGTTCATTTTAGGTTTTCTCGTGATCATTATTATTTTTTTTTGAATACGCGATTTTAAGCGCGGCTTCTCTATAACAGTTAGTTGTGTTTTCAGATATCAGACCCATATTATTTCTCTTCAATTAAATGACAAATCTACCAGAAGGATTTTTTTTAAATTAAAAATTCTACGGCGAGTAAATTTCCTATTTGTCGTTAGCTAAAGATCTTTTGAGCTTCAAAGACATCTAACATGTATTCATTTATTGAAAGGTTTCATTACGTTGATGTTTGCACACACGGAAGCTGTTTCAACTGAATTTCAGAAAGATTATTGATAAAAAAAGTAACATCATCCACGGAAACAAAAACAATTTACAATAAAGTTTAGTTTCCCAGCTTAACATTGTTGTTTTAAGTTCTGCCTTAAAGTAAATACTGGAAACTATTTTTTCTTTTCTCTTTCCGTGGAAATTTTATACCTATTTAAGAGAACGTGCATTGGTCGATAATACTCTTTCTCAATAACACGAAATTGCATCAGCTAAGCCAGAAACCGGTTGTTCTAGAATGAGGCAATTGTATACTCTTTCGTTAGCGACAGATGATTATGGTAATTTTAATTTCTTTTAGTAGAAGAGTTTGCCATTAAATGATGCCATTGTCTGGTTGGCTGACACAATTTTCCAATAGCTGCTTCCTGGCGGTAGAGATTGTTAATTTGGAGGCATAATGGATAGAGGTAATGTCACAATCATCTGTTGGACGTCATCTGCTATTGTTTAAACTGAGAACTTGTAAATTTATACAGTAAGAAAATGGGAAAACTCACTGACACAGGTTATATCAAGCAGTGGCTAGATGTTGTTTCGCTCACACAAAGGACTTGTGAAACCGGTGCTTGTTCTCAGTCCAACGAGTTTCGGGGATCAATTTGGAAAAAAGAACATTGCGAGAGAAAAAAGCGCGAAACTGAGTCATTCGCGGGCTCGTGTGACCAAGCTGATTCATTAGTCAACGTTATGAATAACATTTGTCCCTATTGTCGGGCAAATGACGAGTTTCGACGATAAAGCTTTTACTGGTTAACAGTTTCCAGAAATCGCAATTATGAAAGAGAGCCTCGAATCACACGATCATGATCATAAACATATTGAAGAGATTCCAACGGTGGCGCTTTTGGCAGGAATTTTTAGTTTGTTGTTTGGCGTACTTGCGTTTTCAACAAACAGTCTTCTGCTGTTTACTGTCTACAAAGACCCACACGAGTGTTTCCGAACGCGCGCTACTACATCTTTTGTGGTTAGTCTCGCGCTAAGTGATTTTATTGGGGGATCTTTCGTACAGCCCTTGTATGCAGCGTACATGTTTTGCGTCGCAACTGGAGTCGAGGGAGAGAAGCTTTACAAGATTTCGTTGATCTCTTCTCATGTCAGTACAAAGATCTCGATTCTGACGGTTGTTGCATTATCAGTTGATAGGTACTTAGCTGTCAAGCTTTCCTGCAAATATAAAGCGCTCGTTACAACGAGGAGAGTCGTCGTTTGCTGTACTATAATCTGGCTCTTTTGTGGCGTGTTCGAAGCCTCTCATTCGACCGGTGGCTCCGAAGAACTGTTCCATTCAGTTGATCTTCACCTGCAGACTACAGTTCCCTTGGTATCTCTTTGCGCTGTCTACGCGGCCACTTACATCGAATTCCGTCGTTATTCAAGAAACTTCGTCTTTGGGCGAACCGAGAACACGGTAGGTGGGAGATCGCGCGTTTTCGTCCGGAATATAAGCCTAGAAAAGAAGATCGTTTTGACGGTTGTGTTAATTATGGTTGTGCTGTTTATATCGATCGTGCCTTATTTAATCGTTAACAATTTGGAAGAGCAATGTCATGAGGAAGAAAGCAATGGTGTATGTGGCAAGATAGGGTTTGCAATCACAAAAGCGTTGTCCTTGCCGATGCTTTGTATTAGCTGCGCGGTGAATCCATTTCTCTACGCCTGGAGAATTCCGCAGTATAGGCAAGCTTTACGATCGGTTAGTCACACAGCTTGCGCCAGCTTTAGGCGACGCACACAAACAGTTAGCACGATATCAAACGGCAACCCTTCAGTACTTGCCACTCCGAGTTTAATTGAGCAGAACACTCCTGTGGCGAATTATACTCACAAAAAGCAAGCAGAAAGTTAAAGAATAGTGGCACGTAGAGTTGTTAACATACCAATATTTAAAGAGGCGCGCGAATTGTGCATCTGCCCTTGAGAAACAAATAACACCACAACTTCGAAAATTTTGATTTGTTATGTTTTTCTTAAATTGTGGTTTGTGATATATAGGAAAATTGAAGAAGCGATTGCCTACACCCTACAATTTGCCTTACAAAACTGGCAGGTGCATTTTAGCATTATTTAACAATAACGAGTAAAAAAAAAACCTGAAGGTATGATTATTTTTACAAAATGGATGGTGTGAATAGGATGCTTTTTGACGTCTGACAGTCTAAAGCTTTATCTTTTACGTTTAAACAAATATGAATAATGAATTAGTTGAAAGGAGTACAACTTAATAGCTTTAGTGACAATGTTTCGGAAATACCATTAAGCTGCATATTTCTTCAATAAATGATTTCATAGCTACTGAAATATTGTCTCATTTATTTCTTGATTCTTGATTCTTGAACTTGCAATATATCTGCCTCGATTGTCAAATCTACCCATCAGCAGGCGAGAATCGAAGTCAGCCGCGAAAGGTTTTAATTAGTTTCCCGTCGTGAGTAAAGGTTTAAATCGAGGAGATCTTTAAAACTGTATTTTCAATGGCCCCAAAAGGTAGGAGCTGACAAGTACCCAATAAATATGCTTTTACTGCGAACAACTTGAATTTCAATGGCTGCAATCAGTCTACATCGTTAATACGTTGCGCACAGTCGTTAGGAGCGCGAAGCGAGAACAGCATCGATAAATTTCCTCGGGTCTGTGACTACTGTATATCAATTAGTGAGCGAAAAGGCGACTTTCAAGGTGCAACTCTAATTGACATATATATACCATTGAGCTATTGTGAGGTTCGTATTGGAGAAACATTGGTCGAGTTCTTTTTTTGTAGGTTAATGAACCGAGCAGCAGGCGAGGTAAAAAAAAATTCGAAGAAAAGAACGAGACCAAAATTTTCCAATACGAACGGAAACAGCTATTTCAGTACTTATTTAAATGTCTCTTTTTAATCTGCCGCTAAATTGATGCATCTCCACGATCCATTGTCAATAACAAGGGCGTGAAAGGTTTGCATTTATCCCGGTATTTATTTACGTTCATCGCGTCGCTTTTGTGAACATTTAACTGAATTGCCCTCCAAACATTGATGAAGGCAAAAAGATTTCTACTTACCAAAAAACTGTTTATTTTGTGCAATGAATTGAGAAAAAATTCGACGAAATTAATTCGTGAGCGGTCCGGGAACCAATCAGAATTGTCGTTTTCATCGCGGACCAATTCAGCCAGATAAGAAATAAAAATTACACATCAGTGGAAACTATTTTCAACGGCTGACTCTGGAAAGCTGGTACACTAACCCAGAACAAACGCCTCTCAACAGATGTCAAAAACTGCCGGCGTCTTACAAACGACTTATCCACGACGGAAACGAAACCGACAAACGGGCTTCTAACAGACCGACTTAATTTGACTAACAATAGACGGACCAAAACCCGACCAATTTGACTAACAATAGACGGATTGAAACCCACTAATGACTGATGACAAACTTTACACGAGTCTTTCAGCCAATACCATCATGGCTAAACTGACCAATCACGTTCAACGGTTCAGACTTATAACATCATCGACTGACAAACACTTTTCACTTGACTCTGAAGATGACTTCCTCTCAGGTTGTCGAAACGTCAGTCACCAACAACAGTTCCTTTCAGAACTACCCTCACCCGGATGATCACACTATACAAACTACTGATACTCCTGGGTTCAAACCATTTACTAGGGTATCAGTGTGTTCGTGAAGAAGTTTAGTAAATTGAACGTCGCACTTTTTTTTCAAGACATCTAATGGTAATCATAGCTTCATTACACCTCTACGCTAATGAGACCTATTCAATGGACGATTCGATTGAGGTCTTGCATGAGCTTATGTATTTCTTTTTAATTCCAAGCTTACGCCGACCTATAGACTTGCCACAAGTCGACCTTTTCTTAACCCTTGACCGAAATTAGCAGGCTAGGGAAGAATTATTGGAAAGAACTTTTAGAAAGTCTAGCCGATCTACCGATGTACAGAAAATACAATTTTCACTGACGACGCCGTAGATCGGCGAAAGCTTGGAATAAAAACAAAATACTGTAGCTCAAGGCTTCAATCGAATCGTCTCTTTAATCATCATGCTACTGAAGGACAGCTTCAAACGTTTTCTAACGACACCATTAATATGTAATTAATGCTCGTAACCATTTAATTAAACTCGTAACCATTTTTGTAACCATTTTAACAGACAACACCTCTATGAAGTTCTTTTTTTTTCCACGTTGAAGTATTCCAACAACACTACTTTGCTATTGAGGCTTGTTATTACGAGCTACATTTTTTTTTTTCCTCATTTACGCTGGACTTATTTTTTTGCGACTGAATCGTCTCCTTTGCAAAAAAAAAAAAAAAAAAAAAAAAAAAATCGAAATTAAAGACCCGCGAGAAAAAAAGGGTTGTCGCGAGAACTGTTGACGCATTCTTTAAAAACTGCTGTAAAACTTCTAAATCAACTTTTAAAAGTCAGTTATACGTTTTTATTTCTTCGAATCATAAACTGAAAAGATAGAAGACAAAGTAAATGCTATATTATATGCGTTAACATGAGTTTTTGCAAACGAACGTATTACCCTATTTTAGTCTTGTTTTGTTGTGGTCCATTTTACCTTCATAAGGTTTTCGGATAATGTTTTGAAAAAAAATTACGAAATTTGTTCCTCTCCCCTCACGATTTTTCTGCCATTTAACTTGAAGGGTTAAGTTTTGTGAAAACGTTCGTAACATTTGGAATTATTTACGCAACAGACCGACTTCTACAAAGCATTACTAAAATCGTTTGCCTCCATTGACTCGCCTTCAATATTTTTTATAAACCGCTTTAGACCATGCTGAATTACGTGCGCCAATTTTTCAAAACCAGGGTCGTTTTCCACACGCTTTATCTCTGAAACGAAGTCGGTGACCCCCAATCTTTTTGCATTTCTAACACAAGTAACTCATTTTCTGACTGCAGTAAAAACTGAAGAAATCCATCGACTGGAATATTGAGTTTGTATTTGCGTCAAACTAACTACCAACTAACTACCAAATTGTTCTAGCCATTGAAAATAACTTTTCTACTGAGGCAAGGAAAACTGAAAAAAAAAACCTTGGAGCCAACTAAGACAATTTTTTCTTCGTGGCGTGAGTAAGCTTCAGTAGTGTAGCAGCTCTCGTAAGCTGCTATTGTTTTATTATAGTAGCAGCTGTAATTATTTTAGGGCTAGGGGCATTGTTTCTCTTGTTGGTAATATTGTTCCCTTAAAGAGTATCGAGCCATTCATGTGAGACCTCACGAGAACTGCAACATGGCCCATAAACTTACTAGAAGTTAATTGTTTCATGTAAATTTAAGTTACAACTTACTTAGGATTCTAATAATACTAATACAGCCCTTATTCAAGTGTTAAGCTCAAATAAAAGTACAAGAACTACCAAATGGGGACACTAAAAATAAGAAAAAAAGTACTGTAAACTTAATTAACGCTAAGATTAATTACAATTACAATTTCCTCAAATGTGGTGGGTCCATAAACTACTTTTTTTTTTGCTCTCATTAATCTGCAAGGTTGTAATCAGACAATATAATCGGACAGTTGGCTGTAATCGGACACCTGTAATCGGACAGTTACATGAGCCAATCATTTTAAGTCCTCTCCACTAAATCCGCCAATCACAACATTGATTACAATCACTATAGTAACCAATTCAGGAGTCTGACTATGTTAATTTGTGGAGGCTTAGTCTCCGTTGACTGTTTTCCGACAAACTTAACGGCCATTGTGAAAGCTATTCTCCATATTTTTAAATATAGCATTTAAAAGTAACTATTAAAAGCCTTTTACTTTTGTGGAAAATTATAATGGTTATGATTAATTGGTAACAAGACATTGTGCCGTCCAATTCAGTCTGTAATCATACTCGTGATTAAAAATAGGTGCGCAGTGCGTACATGTGTGGCTTACAAGTTATACTTGTAATTAGGATAAAACTGAATTATCATAAAACAAAATGAAGGACACTACTAAAATTTTCAACTCAAAAGGTCAGTGATCAATAGTAGAAGGTGAAAATATGAGGTATTTTAGAGAATAGGGTGCTATTACAGAGAATCACAAAGTGTGCTCGTGTGGGAATGCCAATTATTTAGTTTTATCGTACTAGTAGTTACGATATCAGGTAAATGAGATGCTGCTGTATTGTAAATGTATTTGCTAATTTGCGAGTAATTGAAACGTATTGCTTCACCCTATAACTAAAAAGATTAACAGGCCTCGTTAAATATATCCCAAATCAAACTTTAAAACAAAAAGAAATACGAATTTTTCTTAAGGATTTAGCATACTGTTTGTGAAAGTCAGCAGAATCAGCAAAAGATGAACTGATTCATTGTATTATACATTCATTGTATTATTTCCTGCTGCAAAGCAAGCTCTTTAAAATGTAGGCAATCGGTTAATTGGGGAGCATTTGCTATTTTTTGTGCGACGAGATGAGATATTTGTCACTGGAGTGTAGGTATCTTTCAATCAATCACTTAATCAATCAATCAATCAATCAATCAATCAATCAATCAGTCAGTCAGTCAGTCAATTATTCAATCAATAATATTTTAGCTTCATTTATACCACAAAGTACAAGCTCAGACCATATCAAAGCATAACCACAATAGCTCCAAATTGAGTGGATTCTCAAGAAAGCCTAGCTCTTTTCATGAATACATAAGGGTTATTCCATGAGTGCAGGTTGGATATGAGACGATGGATAGCCAACGAGGCATGTAGCATTGAGTTGACTATAATCATTTCATATGCAACAAGCGTGAGTGCAATAATCGTTGTTATTTTACATTGTAGGCACCATCTATATTCTCATTGGCTAAAAGCCTACAGTTAATTCTGGGAAACAGCGCAACCTACAGATTATTCAATGATCTGCTAGCAGATTAGTGAATAATCTGTAGGTTGTGCGCGCAATGCATGATTTCCAAGAGCAATGTCAAGTTCACGTAGGAACATGGCTTGTCGAAAATAAGCTGTGTTCGGTGCGATAATGCGTTTGTGGTTATTTTCTTTAAAACAATGTATAATAAAACAATTATGAGATTCGTTTTTGTGAAGGTCTCGGTTAGTGGAATCAGCCTCAGCCTACGGCTTCGGCTGAAAACACTTACCTCGACCTTGATTATTCCGGATATCCGAAAACCTCATCCAACAATTGTTTATAATAATTAAATTATACATATAAACTTACCATATTTGTAGAGCATGGTATAATTTCTGAACGATATACTGATATTACGGCTAACAAGCCAATGAAAACTCAAATTGTATTACACAATGATCCAGTTTTAAAGGGGCTCAGTCACGGTATTTGAGTTATTTTGGCCACATACAAAATTACCTTTAAATGGTAGGAAACCTGAAAATAACAGTTTAATAAGATAGAAAAACACCAAAAAGATAATGATAAACCACAAAGGAACAAGGATGGCTGACGATGGAGAAGATTAAAACGGATTACAAACGACGAATTTGAAAAATTGAGGCTAAACTATACAATATGCGCAAACCGTGACTGAGCTCCTTTAAATAAAACTGATCGTATATATGGCTTAACAAATTTAAATAAGACAAATCCGTACATCACATTAATGTATGGTCAACAATGTTAATTAAAAAAAATAGGAAAAAAATCATTGTCTAAATCTCCAAATATAATAAGCTTACTTTTCGAACAATGCGATTATGATTTCTAAGTACAGTAAACAAATGCAAATCAACTCTAATATTAAAGAATCCACCGTAAGAAAAAAGATGGCGGCTGTACATTTTACCACAAGGCATTGTGAACCCAACACAGCCTAAAAGGCACAAAGAAAACCAAATTTTTACACTATATGTCTCTGTACTAAGGACATTAAGTAGCCTAGGTTTGAAGATTGTATGACGTTTCTGCGCGTTTTTATGAACGTTGTTAAGGTTTTCGTGCGCTACGAGCTATGGGTAAATGTTCTAGTCGCCATTTTTTTTCCTACGGAGGATTGGTTCATGCTTAGCATGCGTATATCCAGTTATGGGTGCACGCGGGAAGTTCGGAGAACACGAAAGGAGCGTAATAGTTGCTCGAGGCGATAGCCGAGAGCAACTCCAGCTTCTTGAGTGCTCTCCAAACTTTGCAAGTTCATCCATAACTCGATATACGCACAGCTAAAAGCATGAACCAATTCTTTTATAACATGGCAATAACCCATTGGGCGCTAAAGCATGTCTTATTTGTGATAAACTACAAAGTTCTCACAATGCACGGTGAAGGAAAACAAAGGTCATTAGGATCCTAACGCGCCACAAGAACGAAAACGCTTAACCTGGTTTCTAAAATTGTTAACGAAAAATTCGCTTCTTCGATTAATTTTTAATGAAAGTGTAGGCAAAGTCAAAAATGCTCAATGAAAATGTAGACAAACAAAGTCAAAATACTCAACTTTAAGTAAACATCTTAGCTCGGCAAAAGTCAAAGGCTCGAAGTAGGGTTTGGATTGTTCAGAATAATCTCCACATTGCCGAAACTTAAACAAAAGGAACTTGCAGTAAACTCGACGGAAATTTTGCAGCTGAAATGAAACTGCACCTGCCATTTTATTGAGCACGACCGTGCGTACGTTTAACAAATTGACATCAGTTTTTTATGCTTCTGTCCTCTTACTGATGATAAATTGCGGCGTAACATTGTCAAAGTGGCTGTGGAACCACGAGCCGCAGGCGAGTGATTCCGCAGTAAACTTTGACAATGTTGTAACGAAATTTATCATCAATAAGAGGACAGACGCATAAAAAACTGGCGTCAATTTGTTTTTTACAATAACAAGACCCCAAACTGGTCAAATGCCGGGAATAAATGAAGGGAAAAGACGCGTAAACTTGCCGTAAACAAAGATAAGTGAATTTTATTCAAAATGACGCGAGCATTGTCAATAGCTTTTCTCGCTTTTTGATTGGCTACTTAAAAAAGTCCATAAAATCTCATTGGTTAAAAAGTTGACAGTTTGACAGCTGAAATTTTAACTTGAAAGCTTGCATAAATTAAAATATTATCCGTCTGTACTCTTATTGATGATAAAAATGAGCCAATCAACGCGCGAGAAATTAGACAGTTATTGTAAAAAAAGATTTTGTTCATGATGCCTCAATAAGAATTAGGTTGGACTAGCGCACGCGCTATGTTATAAGGTAATTTATTTCACTTTTGAATATCTACTTTGGACAAAGAGAAAAGGTCACAGTTCATATTCAAACTGAGGCGAAGAAGCGTACTTACTCAAAAGGTAAAAATTTATTCCGCAAATCGACAGCTTTACAGTCAACTGATCGTTGAATGAGCTCTTCCATGACTTACATTTGTAAACAAGTAATGCCACTAATTCCATCCAAATGTTAACCTGTGATATATTACCCTGTTATTTCCGAAAGTCCTGAGAAGGCGTCTGTGATTTTAGTGATTTATATTGTTTTCAAACTCAAGCTGTACTGTCTTTGAATTTGTGGTCACCGATGGAGACATTTTAAACTTCTGACGGTGCGAAGCAATGAATATAAACTGCTGAAAGTACAATGGCTCCTGTGAAACCTGCACTGGACACATGCCAAGTCTGTCCTAGCTTTCGCGAGGAACTTTACTCCCGTTGTCTCGATTTGTCGACTTGCATGAACACCTGAAAGTGAAACAACAATTGCAAATGGGTTTCGTTATTTGTACTTAATAGACCATTTTACAGTTGTCTGCTCAGTGACCTGGCCTTTGTATGGCAGCGAGGCTAGAGTTGACCTTGTTTTGATACAGACCTCACTGCTTTTGTCACGTAAATGCACCTAGTTAGCATCAGAGCAACTTATTTTACACAACAAAAGCAGTGAGGTCTGTATCAAAACAAGGTCAACTCTAGCCTCGCTGCCATACAAAGGCCAAGTCACTGAGCAGACAACTGTAAAATGGTCTATTACGAAGCTAGATTTTCGACACGTAAAAGAAATTATAAGACGCAGAACTCAAGACCAAGTTCAAAATGAAAAATGACTTACCTTTAAAACTAAAAGCAGGGGAAACTAGAGACCACGCTTACAACCGAAATGTGTAACTCAGACTAGTGCGCCGTACGACACAAGACCAAGTGACAGGCGCTGACTCTCGTGGACAAATAAATGAATCAGATCAGATCATGCCATAATGTGGCTATACACTTGGTGTAAGCCGCACAACAAATCGGACTCCCGCTTAGCGGTCGTCCAATTTTGTTAATCGTTCGTATGATTACGGACAGACCATTATTAATCTAATATTAATCAAGCTTGTCACCTATTCTACGTACGCAAAACTTGTCGTAGGATTTGCAAACCGGGAACTGACGTCAAACGCTATTTGTGGCGATAATACAATAAACCCGTAAATAACTAGTAAATTAACTTCTAACCGTTAATTGATGAATTAATCATAGCAATTACAATTTTCTCAAATATGATTGGTACCTAAACCGCTGTATTTTGCTCTAATTAATCTACAAAGTTGTAATCGGATTTTTGGCTGTAAATCGGACACCTGTAATGGGACAGTTAACATTAGCCAATCATTTTAAGTCCTCTCCACTAAATCCACCAATCACAACATTGATTACAGTCACTATAGTAACCAGTTAAAGAGACTGACTTTGTAAAATTGTGGAGGTTTAGTCTTCGGTGACTGTTTTGAAAGAAACTTAGATGTAACAGCCATTTTGCAAGCTATTCTCCATATTTTTAATTATGATATTTAAAAATGACTATTAAAAGCTCGTTTTCCAATGAAACTTTTACTTTTGTGGGAAATTGTAATGGTTATGATTAATTGGTAACAAAACATTGCGTCGTTCAATTCTCTCTGTAATCATACTTGTGATTAACAAGTCGGACTCTCGCTTGGCGGTCGTCCTATTTTCTTTATCACTCGTATGATTACAGACCAACTTGAACTGGACTCCAGTCAGTTCTATTACCATTATTTATCGGACAAATTATCTGAAGCAAAAGATAACAACAACAGCGCAGAAATTAAGCAAAACTATGTACGTTCGACAAATGATCGATTAAAAATACGAGGGATTCAGGAATAAGAAATGAGAAATAAAATTTGAGAATGACGGAGTGCTGTTTTCGACTGAGTTTCTCAGCGATAAAAAACTCAATGTTTCCCTTGGTATTAGTCATTAAGCGCTTATTATTTTTGCGCGGGGGACGGTAAAGAAATGTACAAAGATTTATGATGCTCGTGCACGGCTATTGTGCCATTCATTAAACCATTTGTTTGGTGGCGTACTCGTTGCCGTTGCCGTCAACGTTTGCATAATAACAAGGCGCGCCAAGTCTAAAAATAGAATGCAAGTTATTGGAACCCCGCGAAAGTCAGACAACATAGGCGTGTTCTGAGAGAAATAAGAGGAAAATGAACGCCAAATTTTCGTTTTAAAAGTTGTTATAGGAACACTCGCTAACGCCCTTAAAAATCGTCAATGTTCCACCATTCCGTTTTATTTGTCTGAGTTTGTCTGAGTTATGACGTCACTCGCGCGCTTCGCTATTAAGTTCTGTAATGAAGTTCGAACAAACAACTGCGTAATTAATATTAATGACAGAAAATAACAACAACAACTAATCACTGAAAAAAACAAACTGATTATGAAGTTACTCATAAAGCTGAGCGATTTACTGCCACGGGACATCCGAAGGAATGCACAAGGTTAAATAGCTCAGAAAATTTAGCTTTGGCTAATTGGGGGTTAGAAATGGTTTTGGCACGGATGAATATGTCTATATATTCAACAATAACAACCTGTGAGTTTAATTTGGTTGTTGGAATCTGTACCGTTGATGGTCGTTAATTAGAGATCATTAAAGGGGAGAATGTCGGCCATGTCAAGAGAAATTGAAAATTAAAAACAACGTCGAAAGCGCCGAGAAAGCCAATAGTAGCGCTTTGTTCAGCTTGTTTTGTTTTTACGTTCTGTTTTGTACAATAATTCGTTCATTGCTTTTGAGCAATAACAGCTACCTTAGTGCCATCATAGTGCCATATTTACAGCTATTACAAACACCTGTTATCGCAGTTGAAGTACAGACCGTGAAAGGGTCGGTTAGCCTGTGATACTAATACTTATCGGCTTGCACCACTCGCAAAATGGAAGTTAACACGACCACTCATCAAGGACGACGTAAGAAGTCAAGGATTGGAAAAGTATTACAGATTCGCTGGTTATGCAGGAAAATGAACGATCTATCATGTAAAGTTCCAGAATTGTCTCGATAGACTGAAAAACGACCTCAGAAGACCTTCGTATTGGCTGAAACGGCCAGGTTCACGGCTCCGGATCTTGAAGAACACCCGTGCAAAGAAAAGCCTTCAGTATCACACCGAACGGAGAGGGAACTCAGCGAATCTCTTGTTGCGAGCCAAGGGATAAAATTAACAGAGGTAGCTAAAGAACTAAGCGACGAGAAGTGGAGACTGCTGTACGAAGAGCATTTTCAAGCCTCTTGACTTTTACTCCATTTTACACGAACCGTCGAAAACACCTTGCTCTGACTGATTAGATCAGTAGAATAGCAGAAGGTCTGTTCTGCCGGTATATTAGCGTTACACGGATTGCTTTTCGCTTGTGTAGTTGAAGTGACACAATGACGAATGAAGATCTAGGTTCGATCAAAAAAAAAGTACTGAATACGAATATAGGTTTGTTTCAGTCCTATTGCCATCATAAATTACCAGTAAATTAACTTCTTAACTGTTAACTGATGTCTTAATCGTAACAATTACAATTTTCTCGAATATGATTGGTGCCTAAACTGCTGTTCGGCCTTTAACAAAAAGCAACATACATAAGCAATAATCTCCATTTGGCGAGAAAATATGCGAGGATATTTGGCCGCGGACACTATCTGTTCCGAGAAGTGAACAGTTTGCCGAGAACGTAGCACGAAGAAAACTGTGAACTTTGAGGAACAGCTAGCTGTATTTTACATCGATGTTGCAAAATAGCAAATGTTTTTTCGCAAGAACAACATCGAAAAACTTAAAGATTTTTTGAAAAACTGGAGTACTGGAACGCGTGTTTTCGAGTTCGATTGGCTTAACGTCCATTGGATATCAGCCATAATACCATACCGACAACTCAGTATAATGGATAAAAATCGTCTTCTGGTAGTGTTTTTTCGTGGTTGTTTTCACTCGCGCTTGTTAACTCGGCGCCTTATTGTTTATCTACCATTTCATTTCCATTTCGCGCGCTAGTGGAATAACTGTTACATAGAGCAGGCCTCAAGAAATTGTTTGTCCAGTTGTTAAGAAAGTAATTTTGAGAACATTATATGGTTTAGTATTCTGCCACCATATTGGTGTAATTCTTTGTAGTAGTACACTTTTCCCGTAATACTGCCTTTGAAATTGGACAATCACGCAATGCAAAAAATAAACAGCAGAAACAAGATGTTCAGTATTTTACCCAGTTACAGAATTATTCAATTCTTCAAATTATTCTTTCAACTCTAAAACAGTTTTACACGCACAACACTAACTTAAGATTAGTATATTAGAACTGTTTTTTAGCCGCGATTCCCCGTAAGTTGTTTCGCAAAGCGACGAAAACAAACTGCAAAAACAAAATTTTACCGTAAGCCTGTCTGTCTTCTGTTTATTACCCAGTTCTCAAATTTCATTCTCAAAATTGTATTCAACTGTCATCTGAGATGGCGAAAAACGAACTTTATTATATGGCTGAATCCATTAGCGGGCAGGATGAATCAAATCCTGCTCTGTGATTGGCTACCCGAGCGGGCAAGATGGAGCTATCTTGCCCGCTCGGGACTACCCGCCATGTCCCAGAAGAAAAATTTCCTCGAAAGCCATATAATAGATCCTTTATTGACCAAGCTTGTTCGGTCAAGATGGCTTGATATTGACCTCGTTCTTTTTTTTAACGAGTTTATGGACTGAGACGGAGTCGAGGTCCATAACCACGCAAAAAAAAAAAACTTGGCCAATATCCAGCCACCTTAACCTCACCCTTGGTCAATAACCCATACGTATTTGGGTCAGTAATGTTCATTTACACTTTCTATGTTACTCGAACAATATGTGTACGTTTTGAAAATCAGTTAATGACAATATTAAGAGTAATACTGTGTTAGCTCCACCTGTTTTAAATTAAAATTAGGATTCCCATTATAGCCAATATTTCCTTTGCTGCCCAAAACACTCCACATTTATCCCAAAAAAACTCTTGTTATGTTGAACGCACTCTGTCTCCGATTGGAACAGAATTTTCCTTGCGGCGGGTAACAGAAAACGTCCCAACCTCGTTCCCAGAGTCCTCTTTCTTCCCTCCTCGAGTAAGGACCCTGGGAACAAGGTAGAAAACACCTTGCCCGATGTTAACATAAATATTAAGAGTTGAAATTCCTACTGTTTACTGACTATTCATTCAAAACAAAATAAAAAAAACGGAAATTATGTTTCTACGGTTTCAAGCCATGCTAACACAAAAAAGAGGGCATAAAATGGATTAAAGAAGTAAAACTGTCCGGAAGCAATTACGGTAAATCGATCCCCCGCAGCCGCAGTCGTTATTTTATATAGTAGTAGTCAATATTTTTGGTCGACAACTCCATCATAAATTGTCGGAATGGAACTTTTGTTTCATGTTAATTCAGCTCCAATAACTATGATTCGTTTAATTAAAACGAAGGAAACGAAAATAGTGAATATTTGTACGTGTTATCTTGGACTTGTAGGGTGAGCACGTTGTAAAAAACTAAGTGGTTTGCTGCGTGTTTTTTCGTTAAGTTTTATTCATTTTGCGCCTCGCTGTGACGCAGAGGAAACTAATCAGAATTACCTTAGTAACACAAGCGCTGAGAAAGGAAGGCTACGAAGTGAGACACCGGTTTGTTCAATTTGTCGTGGACAAATTTGTTTGACATGAAATTATCTCGGATAATCCTCTTGTTTCCAAAATTTAAAACACTCAATCAAAATGAATTAGCCATCGAGCCATTTGATTTCAAATTGAAATCATTCATTTTAGGTTTTCTCGTGATCATTATTACTATTTTTTTAATATGCGATTTTAAGCGCGGCTTCTCTATAACAGTTAGTTGTGTTTTCAGATATCAGACCCATATTATTTCTCTTCAATTAAATGACAAATCTACCAGAAGGATTTTTTTCTTTTAATTAAAAATTCTACGGCGAGTAAATTTCCTATTTGTCGTTAGCTAAATATCTTTTGAGCTTCAAAGACATCTAACATGTATTCATTTCTTGAAAGGTTTCATTACGTTGATGTTTGCACATACGGAAGCTGTTTCAACTGAATTTCAGAAAGATTATTGATAAAAAAAGTAACATCATCCACGGAAATAAAAACAATTTACAATAAAATTTACTTTCCCAGCTTCACATTGTTGTTTTAAGTTCTGCCGTAAAGTAAATACTGGAAACTATATTTTCTTTTCTCTTTCCGTGGAAATTTTATACCTATTTAAGAGAACGTGTATTGGTCGATAATACTCTTTCTCAATAACACGAAATTGCATCAGGTAAGCCAGAAACCCGCTGTTCTAGAACGAGGCAATTGTATACTCTTTCGTTAGCGACAGATGATTACGGTAATTTTAATTTCTTTTAGTAGAAGAGTTTGCCATTAAATGATGCCATTGTCTGGTTGGCTGACACAATTTTACAATAGCTGCTTCCTGGCGGTAGAGATTGTTAATTTGGAGGCATAATGGATAGAGGTAATGTCACAATCATCTGTTGGACGTCATCTGCTATTGTTTCAACTGAGAACTTGCAAATTATACAGTAAGCAAATGGGAAAACTCACGGACACAGGTTATAACGAGCTGTGGCTAGATGTTGTTTCGCTCACACAAAGGACTTGTGAAACCGGCGCTTGTTCTCAGTCCAACGAGTTTCGGGGATCAATTTGGAAAAAGGAACATTGCGAGAGAAAACAGCGCGAAACTGAGTCATTCGCGGGCTCATGTGCCAAGCTGATTCTTTAGTCAAAGTTATCAATAACATTTGTCCATATTGACGGGCAAATGACGAGTTTCGACGATAAAGCTTTTACTTGTTAACAATTTCCACAAATCGCAATTATGAATCAGAGCCTCGACTCACACGATCCTGGTCATGAACATATTGAAGAGATTCCAACGGTGGCGCTTTTGGCAGGAATTTTTAGTTTGTTGTTTGGCGTACTTGCGTTTTCAACAAACAGTCTTCTCCTGTTTACTGTCTACAAAGACCCACACAAGTATTTCCGAACGCGCGCTACTACATCTTTTGTGGTTAGTCTCGCGCTGAGTGATTTTATTGGGGGATCTTTCGTACAGCCCTTGTATGCAGCGTACATGTTTTGCGTCGCAACTGGAGTCGAGGGAGAGAAGCTTTACAAGATTTCGTTGATCTCTTCTCATGTCAGTACAAAGATCTCGATTCTGACGGTTGTTGCATTATCAGTTGATAGGTACTTAGCTGTCAAGCTTTCCTGGAAATATAAAGCGCTCGTAACAACGAGGAAAGTCGTCGTTTGCAATACTATAATCTGGCTCTTTTGTGGCGTGTTCGAAGCCTCGCATTCGACCCTTGGCTCAGAAGAACTGTTCCATTCTGTTGATCTTCACCTGCAGACTACAGTTCCCTTGGTATCTCTTTGCGCTGTCTACGCGGCCACTTACATCGAATTCCGTCGTCATTCAAGAAACGTCGTCTTTGTGCGAACCGAGAACACGGAAAGCGGGAGATCGCGCGTTTTCGTCCGGAATATAAGTCTAGAAAAGAAGATCGTTTTGACGGTTGTGTTAATTATGGTTGTGCTCTTTATATCGATCGTGCCTTATTTAATCGCTAACAATTTGGAAGAGCAATGCCATGAGGAAGAAAGCAATGGTGTATGTGGCAAGATAGGATTTGCAATCACAAAAGCGTTGTCCGTGCCGTTGCTTTGTATTAGCTGCGCGGTGAATCCATTTCTCTACGCCTGGAGAATTCCGCAGTATAGGCAAGCTTTACGATCGGTTAGTCACACAGCTTGCGCCAGCTTTAGGCGACGCACCCGAGCAGTTAGCACGATATCAAACGGCCTCCCTTCAGCACTTGCCACTCCGAGTTTAATTGAGCAGAACACTCCTGTGGCGAATTATACTCACAAAAAGCAAGCAGAAAGTTAAAGAATAGTGACACGTAAAGTTGTTAACATACCAAGATTTAAAGAGGCGCGCGAATTGTGCATCTGCCCTTGAGTAGCAAATAATACCACAACTTCGAAAATTTTGATTTGTTATGTTTTTCTTAAACTGTGGTTTGTGTTATGTTGGAAAATTGAAGAAGCGATTGCCTACACCCTACAATCTGCCTTACAAAACTGGCAGGTGCATTTTAGCATTATTTAACAATAGCGATTAAAAAAAAACCCTGAGGGTATAATTATTTTTACAGATTAGATGGTATGAATAGGATGCTATTTGACGTGGGACAGTCTAAAGCTTTATCTTTAACATTTAAACAAGTATGAATAATGAATGAGTTGAAAGGAGTACAACTTAATAGCTTTAGTGACAATGTTTCGGAAATACCATTAAGCCGCACATTTCTTCAATAAATGATTTCATAGCTACTGAAATATTGTCTCATTTATTTCTTGATTCTTGATTCTTGAACTTGCAATATAAATGCCTCGATTGTCAAATCTACCCATCAGCAGGCGAGAATCGAAGTCAGCCGCGAAAGGTTTTAATTAGTTTCCCGTCGTGAGTAAAGGTTTAAATCGAGTAGATCTTTAAAACTGTATTTTCAATGGCCCCAAAAGGTAGGAGCTGACAAGTACCCAATAAATATGCTTTTACTGCGAACAACTGGAATTTCAATGGCTGCAGTCAGTCTACATCGTTAACACGTTGCGCACAGTCGTTAGGAGCTCGAAGCGAGAACAGCATCGATAAATTTCCTCGTGTCTCTGACTACTGTATGTGAATTAGTGAGCGAAAAGGCGACTTTCAAGGTGCAACTCTAATTGACATATATATACCATTGAGCTATTGTGAGGTTCGTATTGGAGAAACATTGGTCGAGTTCTTTTTTTTTGTAGGTTTATGGACCGAGCCGTAGGCGAGGTACAAAAAAATTCGAAGAAAAGAACGAGACTAATATTTTCCAATACGAACGGAAACAGCTATTTCAGTACTTATTTAAATGGCTCTTTTTAATCTGCTGCTAAATTGATGCATCTCCACGATCCATTCTCGGTAAACACGCGCGCGAAAGGTTTGCATTTATCCCGGTATTTATTTACGTTTATCGCGTCGCTTTTGTGAACATTTAACTGAATTGCCTTCCAAACATTGATGAACGTAAAAAGATTTCACTTATCAAAAAACTGTTTATTTTGTGCAATGAATTGAGAAAACAATTCGCCGAAATTAATTTGTGAGCGGTCCGGAAACTAATCAGAATTCTCGTTTTCATCGCGGACCAATTTAGCCAGATGATAAATAGAAATTACACATCAGCCCTGTCAATAATTCAGTGTATTTTACGGTAACAGAATTGCTGTTATTACTAGGAAAGACGAATTGCAAGTAAAACAGCATTGAAAATCTGATATTAAATGTCAAGTTAAGGTGGCATAAGGTAAAGCAGGAAACACATGTCGATCCATGAACAAAGTAGTAATAGTGTTAAACTCTTGGTCGAATATATTTGTTTTCAGTGTAGTTGGTATGGTGTGATCGACGGGGTGAGGGTAGTTCTGGGAAGAACTGTTTATGGCGACTGACGTTTCGACAACCTGAGCACAAGTGATCTTCAGAGTCAAGTGAAAAGTGTTTGTCAGTCGATGATGTTATAAGTCTGGTCCGTTGAACGTGATTGGTCAGTTTTTACAGAAATACATTTTTCCCTGAGATGCTGTAGATCGGCGAAAGCTTGGAATAAAAACAAAATACAGTAGCTCAAGGCCTCAATCGAATCATTTATTTAATCAACATGCCACTGAAGGACAACCTCAAACGTTTCCTAACGAGACCGTTAAGGGCCCATTAACCGATCTTTTCGTGCCGTTGCTAGGGAAAATTAATTCTCATATAACGTCGTCATTTTTAGTTACTTCTGAGTTGTTTCATGTGTTTTAACTTTTTCATGATCAGCAACACTAGCGATGACGTCATCAGGCCACGCCCATGGTCATGTGACTAACACTGAAAAAACGCAAAGGCTCCCAGGCAAATTACTTTATCGGAATTTTTTTCATTGATTTCATATTTTAATTTAAATCCTGTTTACGCTATGCATAGATTTTGTTTCATTTCTAAAAGGTCAGATTTTGAGAGAATTTCAAAATATTAAAAAGTTCGTAATTTTCTGAAAAAAGCATGATTTTGAAAAAGGAATGCATAACTATGTTTCCAACGTTGGCTTTAATTGAAATCCGTCAAAAAAGGCTGGATTTAAGGAAAACCGCGTTTCTTTTAGTATTTAAAGAAACCGGAAGTGCGCCCGATATATATTGAAAGTTACCCTATCAGCGCGTGCGCAATTTACACTACCAGCACACTTCGGTAAGATCAAACAAAGCCACACGGAGTTCGTTTTTCCCTTTCTATTGCTCTTTTTTTCTGTCTTTCTCTTATTTTGTCTTTGCTTGTACTTTGCTTTTTGTGAAACTCAAAGAAAAACATCTAAAATGTGAGCAAATTTGGGAGTTATTGAGTTATTTTTATTTTCTGCGCTAAGGCTGACTTAAGTAACAGGAAGTGAAATTGCACCTCCTTAGCAACGTGCGCAAGCGCGCGCATAAATCGGTTAATGGGCCCTTAATATTATTAATGTAATTGTTAATGTAATTTTCGACATGGAAACAATTCTACTTGAATCTACTCGAACTACGCAAAGTAAGAATTACCAATATGAAGAAAATTTGATATGAGAAAATTAGCAGGTTTTTTTTACTGTGATGTGAATAGGCCATGTTCGATATATCAATATTCTAACATGGCACCGAAGCATTCGGATCAAAATTGTACATTTTTTAAGTTCTTTTTGTCTCTCAATTCCCAAAAGAGACTTGGATACAAAGGAAACAACACCAAATATAGAAATTTGTCCTGAAAGCCTCGAAGCCATGTTAGAATATTGATATATCGAACGTGGCCTAATAACGACGTTCGCTCTTATTGTTTTTGCGCATCCTTACTGCGCACGCAAATTCACACGCCACGTCATGCATGAGAGCGCGTGCTAAGTAATAAAATGAAAAATGATAGGGCAGATGGCCATTGCTACAGCTTTTTCTGGATTTAACGATCTTGGACGTTTGGTGACCCCAATTTTTCTTTTGATGGATCATTTTCTCTCAGGTCGATTTTCTACGTTTAGCGAAAAAATGAAGAAAATCTATTGACTAGAAGTTTGAATTTTTTTGCAAAATGCGCCATCGAATTCTGTTCTTTTTAGCTCTTCTTTTATCTCTGCGACGATTTCAAATGCCTCTTGAAGGGTTAAGTTTTGTGAAGACGTTGGTAACATTTGGAATTATTTACGCAACAGAGCCACTTCTACAAAGTATGACTAAGATCGCTTGCCTCCGTTGACTCACCTTCAATATTTTTAACTATAAACCGCTTTAGATCATGCTGAATTACGTGCACCAATTTTTAAAAATCAGGGTAGTTTTCCACACGCGTTATCTCTGAAACGAAGTCGGTGATCCCCAGATTTTTTGGAATGTTGAGTTTGTATTTGCGTCAAACTAACTACCAACTAACTACCAAATTGTCGTAGCCGTTGAAAGTAACTTGTCTACTGAGGCAAGGAAAACTGAAAAAAAAACCTTGCAGCCAACTAAGGCAAATTATTTTTTCGTGGCATGCTTAAGCTTCAGAAGTGTAGCAGCTCTCATAAGCTGCTGTTGTTTTATTATTGTGGGAGCTGTAATTGTTTTAGGGCTAGGGGCAATGTTTCTTTTGTTTGTAATATTGTACCCTTAAAGAGTATCGAGCCATTCATGTGAGACCTCACGAGAGCTGCAACATGACCCATAAGCTCACTAGAAGTTAATTGTTTCATGTAAATTTAAGTTACAACTTGCTTAGGATTCTAATAATACCAATAAAGCCCTTATTCAAGTGTTAAGCTTAAATAAAAGTACAAGAACTACTAAATGGGGACACTAAAAATAAGAAAAAAAGTGTTGTCAACTTAATTAACGCTAAGATTAATTACAATTACAATTTCCTGAAATGTGATTGGTCCATAAACGTAGTGGTGTATTTTGCTCTCATTAATCTGCAAGGTTGTAATCAGACAATATAATCGGACAGTTGGCTGTAATCGGACACCTGTAATCGGACAGTTACATGAGCCAATCATTTTAAGTCCTCTCCACTAAATCCGCCAATCACAACATTGATTACAGTCACTATAGTAACTAATTCAGGAGTCTGACTTTGTTAATCTGTGCAGGTTTAGTCTCCGTTGACTGTTTTCAAACAAACTTAACGGCCACTTTGAAAGCTATTCTCCATATTTTTAAATATAGCATTTAAAAGTAACTATTAAAAGCCTTTTACTTTTGTGGAAAATTATAATGGTTATGATTAATTGGTAACAGGACATTGTGCCGTCCAATTCAGTCTGTAATCATACTCGTGATTAAAAATAGGTGCGCAGTGCGTACATGTGTGGCTTACAAGTTATACTTGTAATTAGGATAAAACTGAGTTATCATGAAAAAAATGAAGGACACTACTAAGATTTTCAACTCAAAAGGTCAGTGATCAATAGTAGAAGGTGAAAATATGAGGTATTTTAGAGAATAGGGTGCTATTACAGAGAATCACAAAGTGTGCTCGTGTGGGGCTGCCAATTATTTAGTTTTATCGCACTAGTAGTTACGATATGGTAAATGAGATGCTGCTGTATTGTAAATGTATTTGCTAATTTGCGAGTAATTGAAACTTATTGCTTCACCCTATAACTAAAAAGATTGATAGGCCTTGTTAAATATATCCCAAATCAAACTTTAACAAAAAAGAAATATCAATTTTTCTTAAGAATTTAGCATACTGTTTGTGAAAGTCAGCAAAATCAGCAAAAGATGAACTGATTCATTGTATTATACATTCATTGTATTATTTCCTGCTGCAAAGCAAGCTCTTTTAAATGTAGGCAATCGGTTAATTGGGGAGCATTTGCTATTTTTTGTGCGATGAGATGAGATATTTGTTACTGGAGTATAGGTATCTTTCAATCAATCACTTAATCAATCAATCAATCAATCAATCAATCAATCAATCAGTCAGTCAGTCAGTCAATCATTCAATCAAAAATATTTTAGCTTCATTTATACTACAAAGTACAAGCTCAGACCATATCAAAGCATAACCACAATAGCTCCAAATTGAGTGGATTCTCAAGAAAGCCTAGCTCTTTTTATGAAGCCCGCAAATAAATAACGGTTATTCCATGAGTGCAGGTTGGATATGAGACGATGGATAGCCAACGAGGCATGTAGTATTGAGTTGACTATAATCATTTCATATGCAACAAGCGTGAGTGCAATAATAACTACTTAATAACCGAGAGTGAGGTCGTTACGGGAAAATCTCAAACTGAGGTCTTGCCATCTGCCGATGGTGTTTTTCACTTAGCGATTTTAGCTTTACTCAACACTCGGCAAACCTTGACTGTTTTTCACTAGTGCCCGCCAAGGCTACCGGTAAGTCAAAAACGACTTCTATACAAATTTTATTAAGGAAAAATCGCTAAACTTTTAGCTACTCGGAATTAAATTTACTTTTCTTACTGTTTTTAATCGGCTTTCATCGTTTCAATGCGCTTGAATTTTCAGAGCCGGGCTCTTCCTAATTTCCATAATCCGCAATCGGCCCGTGGGCATTACGGCTGCGTAATGACCGCTCAGATCTCGCTCTTAGCCGATCAGAGCGCGCGTTGTATCGGCCACAAGCCAAAGCCATATAATAATCGTTGTTATTATACATTGTAGGCACCATCTATATTCTCATTGGCTAAAAGCCTGCAGTTAATTCTGGGAAACAGCGCAACCTACAGATTATTTAATAATCTGCTAGCAGATTAGTGAATAATCTGTAGGTTGTGCGCGCAATGCATGATTTCCAAGAGCAATGTCAAATTCACGAACATGGCTTGTCCAAAATAAACTGTGTTCGGTGCGACAATACGTTTGTGGTTATTTTCTTTAAAACAATGTATAATAAAACAATTATGAGATTCGGGTTTTCTGATATCCGAAATAATCAAGGTCTCGGTTAGTGGAATCAGCCTCAGCCTTCGGTTTCGGCTGACAACACTTACCTCGACCTTGATTATTCCGGATATCCCAAAACCTCATCCAACAATTGTTTATAATAATTAAATTATACATATAAACTTACCATATTTGTAGAGCATGGTATAATTCCTGAATGATATACTGGTATTACGGCTACCAAGCCAATGAAAACTCAAATTATATTATGCAATGATCCAGTTTTAAAGGGGCTCAGTCACGGTATTTGAGTTATTTTGGCCACATACAAAATTACCTTTAAATGGTAGGAAACCTGAAAATAACAGTTTAATAAGATAAAAAACACCAAAAAGATAATGATAAACCATAAAGGAACAAGGATAGCTAACGATGGAGAAGATTAAAACGGATTACAAACGACGAATTTGAAAAATTGAGGCTAAACTATACAATATGCGCAAACCGTGACTGAGCTCCTTTAAATAGAACTGATCGTATATATGGCTTAACAAATTTAAATAAGACAAATCCGTACATCACATTAATGTATGGTCAACAATGTTAATTAAAAAAAATAGGAAAAAAATCATTGTCTAAATCTCCAAATATAATAAGCTTACTTTTCGAACAATGCGATTATGATTTCTAAGTACAGTAAACAAATGCAAATCAACTCTAATATTAAAGAATCCACCGTAAGAAAAAAGATGGCGGATGTACATTTTACCACAAGGTCTTGCGAACCTAACACAGCCTAAAAGGCACAAAGAAAACCAAATTTTTACACTGTATGTCCCTGTACTCTGAAGTAGCCTAGGTTTGAAGATTGTATGACGTTTCTGCGCGTTTTTATGGACGTTGTTAAGGTTTTTGTGCGCTACGAACTATGGGTAAATGTTCCAGTGGCCATCTTTTTTCCTACGGAGGATTGGTTCATGCTTAGCATGCGTATATCCAGTTATGGGTGCACGCGGGAAGTTTGGAGAGCACGAAAGGAGCGTAATAGTTGCTCGAGGCGATAGCCGAGAGCAACTCCAGCTTCTTGAGTGCTCTCTAAACTTTGCAAGTTCATCCATAACTCGATATACGCACAGCTAAAAGCATGAACCGATTCTTTTATAACATGGCAACAACCCATTGGGCGCTAAAACATGTTTTATTTCTGATAAACTACAAAGTTCTCACAATGCGTCTGTCCTCTTATTGATGATAAATTGCGGCGTAACATCGTCAAAGTGGCTGTGGAACCACGAGCCGCAGGCGAGTGATTCCGCAGTAAACTTTGACAATGTTATGACGATATTTATCATCAATAAGAGGACAGACGCATAAAAAACTGGCGTCAATTTGTTTTTTACAATAACAAGACCCCAAACTGGTCAAATGCCGGGAATAAATGAAGGAAAAAGACGCGTAAACTTGCCGTAAACAAAGGTAAGTGAATTTTATTCAAAATGACGCGAGCATTGTCAATAGCTTTTCTCGCTTTTTGATTGGCTACTTAAAAAAGTCCATAAAATCTCATTGGTTAAAAAGTTGACAGTTTGACAGCTGAAATTTTAACTTGAAAGCTTGCATAAATTAAAATATTATCCGTCTGTACTCTTATTGATGATAAAAATGAGCCAATCAACGCACGAGAAATTAGACAGTTATTGTAAAAAAGATTTTGTTCATGATGCCTCAATAAGAATTAGGTTGGACTAGCGCACGCGCTATGTTATAAGGTAATTTATTTCACTTTTGAATATCTACTTTGGACAAAGAGAAAAGTTCACAGTTCATATTCAAACTGAGGCGAAGAAGTGTACTTACTCAAAAGGTAAAAATTTATTCCGCAAATCGACAGCTTTACAGTCAACTGATCGTTGAATGAGCTCTTCCATGACTTACATTTGTAAACAAGTAATGCCACTAATTCCATCCAAATGTTAACCTGTGATATATTACCCTCTTATTTCCGAAAGTCCTGAGAAGGCGTCTGTGATTTTAGTGATTTATATTGTTTTCAAACTCAAACTGTACTGTCTTTGAATTTGTGGTCACCGATGGAGACATTTTAAACTTCTGACGGTGCGAAGCAATGAATATTGATTGCTGAAAGTACAATGGCTCCTGTGGAACCTGCACTGGACACATGCCAAGTCTGTCCTAGCTTTCGCGAGGAACTTTACTCCCGTTGTCTCGATTTGTCGACTTGGATGAACACCTGAAAGTGAAACAACAATTGCAAATGGGTTTCGTTATTTGTACTTAATTACGAAGCTAGATTTTCGACACGTAAAGGAAATTATAAGATGCAGAACTCAAGACCAAGTTCAAAATGAACAATGACTTACCTTTAAAACTAAAAGCAGGGGAAACTAGAGACCACGCTTACAACCGAAATGTGTAACTCAGACTAGTGCGCCGTACGACACAAGACCAAGTGACAGGCGCTGACTCTCGTGGACAAATAAATGAATCAGATCAGATCATGCCATAATGTGGCTATACACTTGGGGTAAGCCGCACAACAAATCGGACTCCCGCTTAGCGGTCGTCCAATTTTGTTAATCGTTCGTATGATTACGGACAGACCATTATTAATCTAATATTAATCAAGCTTGTCACCTATTCTACGTACGCAAAAATTGTCGTAGGATTTGCAAACCGTGAACTGACGTCAAACGCTACTTATGGCGATAATACAATAAACCCGTAAATAACTAGTAAATTAACTTCTAACCGTTAATTGATGAATTAATCATAACAATTACAATTTTCTCAAATATGATTGGTACCTAAACCGCTGTATTTTGCTCTAATTAATCTGCAAAGTTGTAATCGGATTTTTGGCTGTAAATCAGACACCTGTAATCGGACAGTTACATTAGCCAATCATTTTAAGTCCTCTCCACTAAATCCACCAATCACAACATTGATTACAGTCACTATAGTAACCAGTTAAAGAGACTGACTTTGTAAAATTGTGGAGGTTTAGTCTTCGGTGACTGTTTTGAAAGAAACTTAGATGTAACAGCCATTTTGCAAGCTATTCTCCATATTTTTAATTATGATATTTAAAAATGACTATTAAAAGCTCGTTTTCAAATGAAACTTTTACTTTTGTGGGAAATTGTAATGGTTATGATTAATTGGTAACAAAACATTGTGTCGTTCAATTCTCTCTGTAATCATACTTGTGATTAACAAGTCGGACTCTCGCTTGGCGGTCGTCCTATTTTCTTTACCACTCGTATGATTACAGACCAACTTGAACTGGACTCCAGTCAGTTCTATTACCATTATTTATCGGACAAATTATCTGAAGCAAAAGATAACAACAACAGCGCAGAAATTAAGCAAAACTATGTATGTTCGACAAATGATCGATTAAAAATACGAGGGATTCAGGAATAAGAAATGAGAAATAAAATTTGAGAATGACGGAGTGCTGTTTTCGACTGAGTTTCTCAGCGATAAAAAACTCAATGTTTCCCTTGGTATTAGTCATTAAGCGCTTATTATTTTTGCGCGGGGGACGGTAAAGAAATGTACAAAGATTTATGATGCTCGTGCACGGCTATTGTGCCATTCATTAAACCATTTGTTTGGTGGCGTACTCGTTGCCGTTGCCGTCAACGTTTGCATAATAACAAGGCGCGCCAAGTCTAAAAATAGAATGCAAGTTATTGGAACCCCGCGAAAGTCAGACAACATAGGCGTGTTCTGAGAGAAATAAGAGGAAAATGAACGCCAAATTTTCGTTTTAAAAGTTGTTATAGGAACACTCGCTAACGCCCTTAAAAATCGTCAATGTTCCACCATTCCGTTTTATTTGTCTGAGTTTGTCTGAGTTATGACGTCACTCGCGCGCTTCGCTATTAAGTTCTGTAATGAAGTTCGAACAAACAACTGCGTAATTAATATTAAAGACGGAAAATAACAAAAACAACCAATCACTGAAAAAAACAAACTGATTATGAAGTTACTCATAAAGCTGAGCGATTTACTGCCACGGGACATCCGAAGGAATGCACAAGGTTAAATAGCTCAGAAAATTTAGCTTTGGCTAATTGGGGGTTAGAAATGGTTTTGGCACGGATGAATATGTCTATATATTCAACAATAACAACCTGTGAGTTTAATTTGGTTGTTGGAATCTATACCGTTGATGGTCGTAATTAGAGATCATTAAAGGGGAGAATGTCGGCCATGTCAAGAGAAATTGAAAATTAAAAACAACGTCGAAAGCGCCGAGAAAGCCAATAGTAACGCTTTGCTCAGCTTGTTTTGTTTTTACGTTCTGTTTTGTACAATAATTCGTTCATTGCTTTTGAGCAATAACAACTAGCTTAGTGCCATCATAGTGCCATATTTACAGCTATTACAAACACCTGTTATCGCAGTTGAAGTACAGACCGTGAAAGGGTCGGTTAGCCTGTGATACTAATACTTATCGGCTTGCACCACTCGCAAAATGGAAGTTAACACGACCACTCATCAAGGACGACGTAAGAAGTCAAGGATTGGAAAAGTATTACAGATTCGCTGGTTATGCAGGAAAATGAACGATCTATCATGTTAAGTTCCAGAATTGTCTCGATAGACTGAAAAACGACCTCAGAAGACCTTCGTACTGGCTGAAACGGCCAGGTTCACGGCTCCAGATCTTGAAGAACACCCGTGCAAAGAAAAGCCTTCAGTATCACACCGAGCGGAGAGGGAACACAGCGAATCTCTTGTTGCGAGCCAAGGGATAAAATTAACAGAGGTAGCTAAAGAACTAAGCGACGAGAAGTGGAGACTGCTATACGAAGAGCATTTTCAAGCCTCTTGACTTTTACTCCATTTTACACGAACCGTCGAACACACCTTGCTCTGACTGATTAGATCAGTAGAATAGCAGAAGGTCTGTTCTGCCGGTATATTAACGTTGCACGGATTGCTTTTCGCTTGTGTAGTTGAAGTGACACAATGACGAATGAAGATCTAGGTTCGATCAAAAAAAAAGTACTGAATACGAATATAGGTTTGTTTCAGTCCTATTGCCATCATAAATTACCAGTAAATTAACTTCTTAACTGTTAACTGATGTCTTAATCGTAACAATTACAATTTTCTCGAATATGATTGGTGCCTAAACTGCTGTTCGGCCTTTAACAAAAAGCAACATACATAAGCAATAATCTCCATTTGGCGAGAAAATATGCGAGGATATTTGGCCGCGGACACTATCTGTTCCGAGAAGTGAACAGTTTGCCGAGAGCGTAGCACGAAGAAAACTGTGAGCTTTGAGGAACAGCTAGCTGTATTTTACATCGATGTTGCAAAATAGCAAATGTTTTTTCGCAAGAACAACATCGAAAAACTTAAAGATTTTTTGAAAAACTGGAGTACTGGAACGCGTGTTTTCGAGTTCGATTGGCTTAACGTCCATTGGATATCAGCCATAATACCATACCGACAACTCAGTATAATGGATAAAAATCGTCTCCTGGTAGTGTTTTTTCGTGGTTGTTTTCACTCGCGCTTATTAACTCGGCGCCTTATTGTTTATCTACCATTTCATTTCCATTTCGCGCGCTAGTGGAATAACTGTTACATAGAGCAGGCCTCAAGAAACTGTTTGTCCAGTTGTTAAGAAAGTAATTTTGAGAACATTATATGGTTTAGTATTCTGCCACCATATTGGTGTAATTCTTTGTAGTAGTACACTTTTCCCGTAATACTGCCTTTGAAATTGGACAATCACGCAATGCAAAAAATAAACAGCAGAAACAAGATGTTCAGTATTTTACCCAGTTACAGAATTATTCAATTCTTCAAATTATTCTTTCAACTCTAAAACAGTTTTACACGCACAACACTAACTTAAGATTAGTATATTAGAACTGTTTTTTAGCCGCGATTCCCCGTAAGTTGTTTCGCAAAGCGACGAAAACAAACTGCAAAAACAAAATTTTACCGTAAGCCTGTCTGTCTTCTGTTTATTACCCAGTTCTCAAATTTCATTCTCAAAATTGTATTCAACTGTCATCTGAGATGGCGAAAAACGAACTTTATTATATGGCTGAATCCATTAGCGGGCAGGATGAATCAAATCCTGCTCTGTGATTGGCTACCCGAGCGGGCAAGATGGAGCTATCTTGCCCGCTCGGAGGATGAACCGGTAGTTTACTAGTTTCAAAATCACAGAACAGGATGAGTTTTCCACCTATATTTCCAAAAAAGAAATCATCTAAAATAGTTTTCCAAGTGCTGTTGCTCTCTCCTAGATACTTTTTTAAGATCATCACTCTTTGAGCCGATATCATGGATTCAATATCAAGCATTTTTAGTCCTCCATTTTCAATATCATTGATAAGCGCGGTCCGTTTAATTTTATCATTACCTTTCCAAATGAAACCGAAAATCAGTCTGTTTATCTCCTTGACAAGATCGTTTGATATTGAGATTGCAGTCGCTTTACTCAAAAATTTTGGAATAATGAAGGTCTTAACTATTTGAATCTTACCAATCAGGGTAAGACCCCTCCACTTCCACATACTCAGCGTTTTTTTAATAGATTTGAATATTGAGTCGAAGTTTGCTTTGTCTCGTGATGGTTTGTGATAGTCAAAAACGGTACCTAATATCTTGATGATTTTCGCACTTTGTGAGTAAAGTCATTTTGTACTAGTTTATGTGGGCCGATACCAAAAACTTCTGTTTTATCGTCGTTAATTCGGAGACCAGAATGCAATGAAAAAACCTTTAAAGTTGTACAAAGTCGCGAATATGCATTTATGTCTTTTAGAAAACAAGTCATGTCATCTGCAAAAAGCGTGAGTTTGATCTCCACGTTTTTGACCATTATTCCTTGTATGGTTTTATCCTGCCTGATTTGACATGCGAGAACTTCCAAAGCTAAGATGAATAATAAAGGTGATAGAGGGTCACCTTGTCGTACACCACGATGGATACAGAAAAGATCTGTAGTAAAGCCGTTATTTAAGATACAGCTGGATATGTTTGTATAAAATGTTTTTACCCATTGTAAAAAATACGGTCCAAAATTGAATTTTTCCAATACTTTAAATAGATATGTATGGTCCAGAGAATCAAATGCCTTTTCAAAGTCAATTGCCATTAGAATACCTGTTGTATTTGTGAGTTTTGCCAATTCAAGTAAATCATCGATTGTTCTAACTGCATCAAATGTAGACCTTCCTTTGATAAAACCATTTTGATTATGGTGAATAAGTTCTGGCAGGATTGGCTCCAGCCTTCTAGCAAACGCTTTGGATGCAATTTTAACATCTACGTTGATCAGTGAGATAGGTCGCCAGTTCTTTATAAATCGTCTATCTTTATCTTTTTTCTCCAATAGGGTAATCATTGCCTGCTTTTGCGAAGTTGATAGTTGCCCGTGTTGGTGAGAGAAGTTTAGAGACTTTTCGAGATATTTTGCAACCACGTGCCAGAACGCCAAGTAAAATTCCACAGTTAAACCGTCACTTCCAGGTGTTTTGTTTTTCGGAAATGTCTTCAATGCTTCGTACAGTTCGGATCTAGTAAGTTGTTTATCTAAAGTCATTTTCTCTTCATCAGACAATTTTTTAGTATCCACTTCATTAAGGAAACGATCAATTGAATTCTCACCTAAATTATACGAGTCTCTATCATAGAGTTTTTCATAGAAATCATGAATCTCTTTCATTATTTCTTTTGGGTCTGTTATATATGAATCATTATCCACGGATAATTTCCGTATACATGTCTTTTTCTTTTTAGCACTTTCTAAATTTAAAAAATACTTGCTATTCTTTTCGCCCTCTTCATACCAACTCACCCGAGATCTTATGATTGCTCCTTGTGTTATATAATCATAATGGCGTTCGTATTCTGATTTGAGAACTTCTAAATCGCAGAGATTTTCAGCACTTGGGTGTTCGTCACATTTTCGCTGACACTCTTTTAATCTAATTTCCAAATTTACCAGCTCTGACCTTCTCTCTTTTGCTTTCTTCTTACTATAACCAATCGTTTCATAGCGTATTTTATATTTTAAATAATCCCAGGTAACCCGCGGGTCTTCGATTTCTCTACTTTCGTCTACCCATTCACCGATTTTGTTTCTAATTAGGTCTACATATTCTTTATCTTCTGACAAACTTGCATTGAATTTCCAAAAAGACGGTCCATAGGTTGAGTTCTCTATACCATTAATGTACAACGTAATGGCGGAATGGTCAGATCTAATAGCAGGGATAATATCGACCTTATCAACCTCTTCCTGTATATTATTTGATATCAACCAATAATCTAACCGCCGTTGAATCATTGGAGTTTTCTGTCTCCAGGAGAAACGTTTTAATTTTGGGTTTCTGATTCTCCAGATGTCTATTAGGTCAAGAGAAAAACATAGATTTTCTATCTTTTTGGACGATTCTTTCAATTTTGGAGATCCTCCCGATCCATCCAAATCTGGGTCGCGGATAACATTAAAGTCACCACCTATTATTATTTTGCAATCAGTGTCAATTTCCAATTTGTCGAATTCGTTCTGTATTTCGTCGTAAAAGATGCATTGTTCGTTGGTCTTATTTGGCGCATAGATATTCAAAAATAAAAAAGATTGACCTTGAACAAGACCTTTTAGAATGATATACCGACCTAGATTATCTTGTTTACATACCTCAAATTTACAGTCAAGCCCTTCTTTGACTAGTGTTAAGACACCTCTGCTGTGTTCAGAACCATGACAAAAAAACAAGTCTCCTCTCCACTGGGATTTCCAGGTGTTTTCCACCTCGGATGTGCTGTAGGTCTCTTGTAGAAAAATTATATCAGCTTTATCCTTCATACACCAATGAAAAAGTGCTTTTCGTTTATCAAAAGATCTTATCCCCCGAACATTTAAGGATAGGATACCAAAATTTAAATTAAGTTTTGTAACTTTTTAAGGACATATTTAAGTGAAAAGGCGAGCAGTTGCAGAGAATGAGATAGTAATCTTTAGTAGATGAGCTAATGAAAAAATTTGCATGTCTCTTGAACAAAAAAAAGGTAAAACTAATTAATATTGAAAAGGAAAAAGAAACAAAAGAAAAACATTTATAACACCTACAACTACAATTGAACATGTATGTAAAACAGTAGCCAGCGATAAAAGCTGTTAATTGCGCTACTAATGGAATAGGTCTTGCACGCATTGCGCTAACTAGATGACACGCATGCAGCTCCATTTTTAAGAACAAGTGTGAATGAGGCTTACATGTTATGAATACCTAGATAGAGAGTTTATGTTCCAAAGAAATTAGAAGATTCGTATACCCTCAATAAAAAGTTTGTCCGGCTCTGATCTTTTGAAGAACGCCGATTTTCCGTCTTCTTTTGCTTTTTTGAACTTAGGCATTAATTCCTTTCTGCGGTCCACAATTTCTTTCGGAAGGTCTGGCGATATTCCGAAACCAGTTCCTTTCAGCTTTCTTGCACTTGACATGACTCGCTCTCTGTCGGAGTATCGCAAAAAACGTGCGATTATTGGTCTTGGTTTTTCTTGCGATGGGTCGCGCTTGCCAATGCGGTGCACTCGTTGATACTCAAAAGAATCCGCCTCGCTGATGTTAAGTTCCTTCTGTATAAAGCCAATTAACACCTCTTTGACATTTTCTTCTGAGAGGTGGAAAGATTCAGCAATGCCGTAGAAGCGAAGGTTTTCCCGTCTTTGATACACCTCCATATACAACTTCTCGTTTCTTAAGGCCTCGATCTTTCCCTTGAATTTGTTTTCGGTGTTTACTGTATTTTCTTGGATAGTTTGTTCCAGAAGCTTTACTTTCTTCTTTAAATTTTCTATCTCTGTATTTGCGAACGACATTCCTTCATCTAACACCTTCAGTTTTGTTGTGGCGTCCCTGCTGAAGCTTTCAAACTGCTCAGCTTTATCCTGTAACTTGTTAACCTTTCCATCGACCACTTTCACAAAACCCTCAAGGATGTCCAATTTCTTTTCCATGTTGTCTAACTTCTGCAGAACAAGGTCTAGCTTCGGCATTACAGAATTAGCCAACTCCACGGCAGCGGCGGTTTCGTCTTCTTCGCTCGATTGCACCGTGTCAGACATGTGCAACTTGACTTTGGCTTTCTTCTCCAACGGTGAAAGGGATTCTTCTTCCGACGAGTTGGATACACTTCTCCAAGTTGGCCCAGTTCTCTCTACATGAGTTTTTCGTCTGAACTTTTCTCCTTTTTCTGCCATGTAGAGGCCTCCATATACGAATTTTGAGCGGAGCTAGCAAAAACACGTCTATACTCTACCCATGCTCGGCCCAATCCCCCGTTCATCTTCCAATATTCTACAAAGAGTGTCTAGAGGCATTTCGTAATTTAAAGAAATCCAAGGTAGCCACCTATGAGGATGTTGTAGACCAAATTATTTGGAATAATAGGAATATTGTGATACACGGAAAATCTCTTTTTGAAAAACATTTGTTTACTAAAGGAATTGTTAAAATTGGTGACTTGTTATCCGATACGGGTAAATTTCTTGAAAGCCCTAAAGTGTTGGAAGCGAATCTATCTCCAATCCAGTACTTCAAATTAATAGGAATTGTAGATGCCATACCAAAAGAATGGAGATTAATTATCAAAGAATCACATATTCAACATCAGCAACTATATCCTCAACAGCATTTGGATACAGTGTATATTTATATCGACGAAACCAAATCGGATCTGTTAAAAGCCTCTTCAAAACTTTTGTATAAAGGATTTAAAACAAAGAAACAAACTCCTCCAACCGCCAAAAGGAAGTTGAAGGACAAATATCCAGAGGTTATAGAAGACTGGAAAAAAATTTATTCTTTACCATTCACTGTCACACTTGAAACAAAAATTAGAGAGTTCCAATATAAATTATTAAACGATATAATTTTCACAAATGAGAGGTTATTCCGTTTTAAAATGATTGAATCACCAATGTGCACCTTTTGTTTGAAAGAGGTCGAGTCCCTCGAACATTTGCTCTTTTATTGTGATACAACAAAAGACTTCTGGCGGGCTTTTTCTTCTTGGCTTTCAAACCAGAATGTATCTTTGGACACTTTGACATTTGAAAATATATTGTTTGGAGTGTTCAACAACAACGAAGACTTTATTATCCTGAATCACTTGATACTGCTAGGAAAGTTTTTTATTTATAAATGTAAATTAAATAAAATTAAACCAACATTAACAATATTTTTAGCAAAGACAAAAACCGTTTATTACATTGAAAAAAAAATAGCTACCAAAAATAACCAACTTTATAAACATTACAAAAAGTGGGAAAAACTAATGCCATCTCTTAATAATAGTTGAGCTTAATTTGTAATTTCTCCTTCTCAGCATGTCACTAACTTACTTTCTTTTTTTTTTTTTTTTTTTTTTTCTGTATTTGGGTAGCTGCACTATTGTAAACAACGCATTGTATATTCTTTAGGTATAATTAGGCTACGATTAGTAATTATAATTTGTTGTATGTAATCTATTGTAGTTATGACGTATTGTAAGTATTGTAACTAGTGTTATGTCTTGTGTTGTATTGTATGTATTATAACCCAAAATGTTGAAAAAAAATAAAAATTACAAAAAAAAAAAAAAAAAATCTTGCCCGCTCGGGACTACCCGCCATGTCCCAGAAGAAAAATTTCCTCGAAAGCCATATAATAGATCCTTTATTGACCAAGCTTGTTCGGTCAAGATGGCTTGATATTGACCTCGTTCTTTTTTTTAACGAGTTTATGGACTGAGACGGAGTCGAGGTCCATAACCACGCAAAAAAAAAAAACTTGGCCAATATCCAGCCACCTTAACCTCACCCTTGGTCAATAACCATACGTATTTGGGTCAGTAATGTTCATTTACACTTTCTATGTTACTCGAACAATATGTGTACATTTTGAAAATCAGTTAATGACAATATTAAGAGTAATACTGTGTTAGCTCCACCTGTTTTAAATTAAAATTAGGATTCCCATTATAGCCAATATTTCCTTTGCTGCCCAAAACACTCCACATTTATCCCAAAAAAACTCTTGTTATGTTGAACGCACTCTGTCTCCGATTGGAACAGAATTTTCCTTGCGGCGGGTAACAGAAAACGTCCCAACCTCGTTCCCAGAGTCCTCTTTCTTCCCTCCTCGAGTAAGGACCCTGGGAACAAGGTAGAAAACACCTTGCCCGATGTTAACATAAATATTAAGAGTTGAAATTCCTACTGTTTACTGACTATTCATTCAAAACAAAATAAAAAAAACGGAAATTATGTTTCTACGGTTTCAAGCCATGCTAACACAAAAAAGAGGGCATAAAATGGATTAAAGAAGTAAAACTGTCCGGAAGCAATTACGGTAAATCGATCCCCCGCAGCCGCAGTCGTTATTTTATATAGTAGTAGTCAATATTTTTGGTCGACAACTCCATCATAAATTGTCGGAATGGAACTTTTGTTTCATGTTAATTCAGCTCCAATAACTATGATTCGTTTAATTAAAACGAAGGAAACGAAAATAGTGAATATTTGTACGTGTTATCTTGGACTTGTAGGGTGAGCACGTTGTAAAAAACTAAGTGGTTTGCTGCGTGTTTTTTCGTTAAGTTTTATTCATTTTGCGCCTCGCTGTGACGCAGAGGAAACTAATCAGAATTACCTTAGTAACACAAGCGCTGAGAAAGGAAGGCTACGAAGTGAGACACCGGTTTGTTCAATTTGTCGTGGACAAATTTATTTGACATGAAATTATCTCGGATAATCCTCTTGTTTCCAAAATTTAAAACACTCAATCAAAATGAATTAGCCATCGAGCCATTTGATTTCAAATTGAAATCATTCATTTTAGGTTTTCTCGTGATCATTATTACTATTTTTTTTAATATGCGATTTTAAGCGCGGCTTCTCTATAACAGTTAGTTGTGTTTTCAGATATCAGACCCATATTATTTCTCTTCAATTAAATGACAAATCTACCAGAAGGATTTTTTTCTTTTAATTAAAAATTCTACGGCGAGTAAATTTCCTATTTGTCGTTAGCTAAAGATCTTTTGAGCTTCAAAGACATCTAACATGTATTCATTTCTTGAAAGGTTTCATTACGTTGCACACACGGAAGCTGTTTCAACTGAATTTCAGAAAGATTATTGATAAAAAAGTAACATCATCCACGGAAGTAAAACAAATTTACAATAAAATTTACTTTCCCAGCTTAACATTGTTGTTTTAAGTTCTGCCTTAAAGTAAATGCTGAAGCTATTTTTTCTTTTCTCTTTCCGTAGAAATTTAATACCTATTTAAGAGAACGTGCATTGGTCGATAATACTCTTTCTCAATAACACGAAATTGCATCAGCTAAGCCAGAAACCGGTTGTTCTAGAATGAGGCAATTGTATACTCTTTCGTTAGCGACAGATGATTACGGTAATTTTAATTTCTTTTAGTAGAAGAGTTTGCCATTAAATGATGCCATTGTCTGGTTGGCTGACACAATTTTACAATAGCTGCTTCCTGGCGGTAGAGAGTGTTAATTTGGAGGCATAATGGATAGAGGTAATGTCACAATCATCTGTTGGACGTCATCTGCTATTGTTTCAACTGAGAACTTGTCAATTTATACCGTAAGCAAATGGGAAAACTCACTGACACAGGTTATATCAAGCAGTGGTTAGATGTTGTTTCGTTCACACAAAGGACTTGTGAAACCGGCGCTTGTTCTCAGTCCAACGAGTTTCGGGGATCAATTTGCAAAAAAGAACATTGCGAGAGAAAAAAGCGCGAAACTGAGTCATTCGCGGGCTCATGTGACCAAGCTGATTCATTAGTCAACGTTATGAATAACATTTTTCCATATTGTCGGGCAAATGACGAGTTTCGACGATAAAGCTTTTACTGGTTAACAGTTTCCAGAAATCGCAATTATGAACGAGAGCCTCGAATCACACGATCATGATCATAAACATATTGAAGAGATTCCAACGGTGGCGCTTTTGGCAGGAATTTTTAGTTTGTTGTTTGGCGTACTTGCGTTTTCAACAAACAGTCTTCTGCTGTTTACTGTCTACAAAGACCCACACAAGTGTTTCCGAACGCGCGCTACTACATCTTTTGTGGTTAGTCTCGCGCTAAGTGATTTTATTGGGGGATCTTTCGTACAGCCCTTGTATGCAGCGCACATGTTTTGCGTCGCAACTGGAGTCGAGGGAGAGAAGCTTTACAAGATTTCGTTGATCTCTTCTCATGTCAGTACAAAGATCTCGATTCTGACGGTTGTTGCATTATCAGTTGATAGGTACTTAGCTGTCAAGCTTTCCTGGAAATATAAAGCGCTCGTAACAACGAGGAGAGTCGTCGTTTGCTGTGCTATAATCTGGCTCTTTTGTGGCGTGTTCGAAGCCTCTCATTCGACCGGTGGCTCCGAAGAACTGTTCCATTCTGTTGATCTTCACCTGCAGACTACAGTTCCCTTGGTATCTCTTTGCGCTGTCTACGCGGCCACTTACATCGAATTCCGTCGTTATTCAAGAAACTTCGTCTTTGGACGAACGGAGAACACGGTAGGCGGGAGATCGCGCGTTTTCGTCCGGAATATAAGCCTAGAAAAGAAGATCGTTTTGACGGTTGTGTTAATTATGGTTGTGCTGTTTATATCGATCGTGCCTTATTTAATCGTCAACAATTTGGAAGAGCAATGCCACGAGGAAGAAAGCAATGGTGTATGTGGCAAGATAGCGTTTGCAATCACAAAAGCGTTGTCCTTGCCGATGCTATGTATTAGCTGCGCGGTGAATCCATTTCTCTACGCCTGGAGAATTCCGCAGTATAGGCACGCTTTACGATCGGTTAGTCACACAGCTTGCGCCAGCTTTAGGCGACGCACCCGAACAGTTAGCACGATATCAAACGGCCTCCCTTCAGCACTTGCCACTCCGAGTTTAATTGAGCAGAATACTCCTGTGGCGAATTATACTCACAAAAAGCAAGCAGAAAGTTAAAGAATAATGACACGTAGAGTTGTTAAAATACCGATATTTAAAGAGGCGCGCGAATTGTGCATCTGTCCTTGAGTGACAAATAATACCACTACTTTGAAAATTTTGATTTGTTATTGTGGTTTGTGTTATGTAGGAAAATTGAAGAAGCGATTGCCTACACCCTACAATCTGCCTTACAAAACTGGCAGGTGCATTTTAGCATTATTTAACAATAACGATTAAAAAAAAACCTGAGGGTATAATTATTTTTACAAAATGGATGTTGTGAATAGGATGCTATTTGACATCTGACAGTCTAAAGCTTTATCTTTTACATTTAAACAAATATGAATAATGAATTAGTTGAAAGAAGTACATTTTAACAGCTTTTGTGACTATGTTTCGGAAATACCATTAAGCCGCATATTTCCTCAATAAATGATTTCACAGCTACTAAAATGTTGTCTCATTTCTTTCTTGATTCTTCATTCTTGAACTTGCAATATAGTTGCCTCGATTGTCAAATCTACCCATCAGCAGGCGAGAATCGAAGTCAGCCGCGAAAGGTTTTAATTAGTTTCCCGTCTTGAGCAAACGTTTAAATCGAGTAGATCTTTAAAACTGTATTTTCAATGGCCCCAAAAGGTAGGAGCTTACAAGTACCCAATAAATATGCTTTTACTGCGAACAACTGGAATTTCAATGGCTGCAGTCAGTCTACATCGTTAACACGTTGCGCACAGTCGTTAGGAGCGCGAAGCGAGAACAGCATCGATAAATTTCCTCGTGTCTGTGACTACTGTATATCAACTAGTGAGCGAAAAGGTGTCTTACAAGGTGCAACTCTAATTCACTCATATATACCATTGAGCTATTGTGAGGTTCGTATTGGAGAAATATTGGTCGAGTGTTTTTTAATTTTGCAGGTTTATGGACCGAGCTGCAGGCGAGGTACAAAAAAATTCAAAGAAAATAGCGAGACCAATATTTTCGAATACGAACGGAAACAGCTATTTCAGTACTTATTTAAATGGCTGTTTTTAATCTGCTGCTAAATTGATGCATCTCCACGATCCATTCTCGGTAAACACGCGCGCGAAAGGTTTGCATTTATCCCGGTATTTATTTACGTTTATCGCGTCGCTTTTGTGAACATTTAACTGAATTGCCTTCCAAACATTGATGAACGTAAAAAGATTTCACTTATCAAAAAACTGTTTATTTTGTGCAATGAATTGAGAAAACAATTCGCCGAAATTAATTTGTGAGCGGTCCGGAAACTAATCAGAATTCTGGTTTTCATCGCGGACCAATTTAGCCAGATGATAAATAGAAATTACACATCAGCCCTGTCAATAATTCAGTGTATTTTACGGTAACAGAATTGCTGTTATTACTAGGAAAGACGAATTGCAAGTAAAACAGCATTGAAAATCTGATATTAAATTTCAAGTTAAGGTGGGATAAGGTAAAGCAGGAAACACATGTTGATCAATGAACAAAGTAGTAATAGTGTTAAACTCTTGGTCGAATATATTTGTTTTCAGTGTAGTTGGTATGGTGTGATCGACCGGGTGAGGGTAGTTCTGGAAAGAACTGTTTTTGGCGACTGACGTTTCGACAACCTGAGCACAAGTGATCTTCAGAGTCAAGTGAAAAGTGTTTGTCAGGCGATGATGTTATAAGTCTGGTCCGTTGAACGTGATTGGTCAGTTTTTACAGAAATACATTTTTCCCTGAGATGCTGTAGATCGACGAAAGCTTGGAATAAAAACAAAATACAGTAGCTCAAGGCCTCGATCGAATCATTTATTTAATCAACATGCCACTGAAGGACAACCTCAAACGTTTCCTAACGAGACCGTTAAGGGCCCATTAACCGATCTTTTCGAGCCGTTGCTAGGGAAAATTAATTCTCATATAACGTCGTCATTTTTAGTTACTTCTGAGTTATTTCATGTGTTTAACTTTTTCATGATCAGCAACACTACTGATGACGTCATCAGGCCACGCCCATGGTCATGTGACTAATACTGAAAAAACGCAAAGGCTCCCAGGCAAATTACTTTATCGGAATTTTTTTCATTGATTTCATATTTTAATTTAAATCCTGTTTACGCTATGCATAGATTTTGTTTCATTTCTAAAAGGTCAGATTTTGAGAGAATTTCAAAATATTAAAAAGTTCGTAATTTTCTGAAAAAAGCATGATTTTGAAAAAGGAATGCATAACTATGTTTCCAATTTTGGCTTTAATCGAAATCCGTCAAAAAAGGCTGGATTTAAGGAAAACCGCGTTTCTTTTAGTATTTAAAGAAACCGGAAGTGCGCCCGATATATATTGAAAGTTACCCTATCAGCGCGTGCGCAATTTACACTACCAGCACACTTCGGTAAGATCAGACAAAGCCACACGGAGTTCGTTTTTCTCTTTCTATTGCTCTTTTTTTTCTGTCTTTCTTTTATTTTGTCTTTGCTTGTACTTTTTTTACTTTGCTTTTTGTGAAACTCAAAGAAAAACATCTAAAATGTGAGCAAATTTGGAAGTTATTGAGTTATTTTTATTTTCTGCGCTCAGGTTAACGTAAGTAACCGGAAGTGAAATTGCACCTCCTTAGCAACGTGCGCGAGCGCGCGGATAAATCGGTTAATGGGCCCTTAATATTATTAATGTAATTGTTAATGCAATTTTTGACATGGAAACAATTCTACTTGAATCTACTCGAACTACGCAAAGTAAGAATTACCAATATGAAGAAAATTTGATATGAGAAAATTAGCAGGTTTTTTTTTTACTGTGATGTGAATACGCCACGTTCGATATATCAATATTCTAACATGGCTCCGAGGCTTTCGGATCAAAATTGTACATTTTTTAAGTTCTTTTTGTCTCTCAATTTCCAAAAGAGACTTGGATACAAAGGAAACAACACCAAATATAGAAATTTGTCCTGAAAGCCTCGAAGCCATGTTAGAATATTGATATATTGAACGTGACCTAATAAGGACGTTCGCTCTAATTGTTTTTGCGCATCCTTACCATACTGCCCACGCAAATTCACACGCCACGTCATGCATGAGAGCGCGTGCTAAGTAATAAAATGAAAAATGATAGGGCAGATGGCCATTGCTACAGCTTTTTCTGGATTTAACGATCTTGGACGTTCGGTGACCCCAATTTTTCTTTTGATGGATCATTTTCTCTCAGGTCGATTTTCTACGTTTAGCGAAAAAATGAAGAAAATCTATTGACTAGAAGTTTGAATTTTTTTGCCAAATGCACCATCGAATTCCGTTCTTTTTAGCTCTTGTTTTATCTTTGCGACGATTTCAAATGCCTCTTGAAGGGTTAAGTTTTGTGAAAACGTTGGTAACATTTGGAATTATTTACGCAACAGAGCCACTTCTACAAAGTTTTACTAAGATCGCTTGCCTCCGTTGTCTCACCTTCAATATTTTTAACTATAAACCGCTTTAGACCATGCTGAATTACGTGCGCCAATTTTTCAAAATCAGGGTAGTTTTCCACACGCGTTATCTCTGAAACGAAGTCGGTGATCCCCAGTTTTTTTGGAATGTTGAGTTTGTATTTGCGTCAAACTAACTACCAACTAACTACCAAATTGTCGTAGCCGTTGAAAGTAACTTGTCTACTGAGGCAAGGAAAACTGAAAAAAACCTTGGAGCCAACTAAGGCAAATTATTTTTTCGTGGCATGCTTAAGCTTCAGAAGTGTAGCAGCTCTCATAAGCTGCTGCTGTTTTATTATTGTGGGAGCTGTAATTGTTTTAGGGCTAGGGGCAATGTTTCTTTTGTTTGTAATATTGTACCCTTAAAGAGTATCGAGCCATTCATGTGAGACCTCACGAGAGCTGCAACATGACCCATAAGTTTACTAGAAGTTAATTGTTTCATGTAAATTTAAGTTACAACTTGCTTAGGATTCTAATAATACTGATAAAACCGTTATCCAAGTGTTAAGCTTAAATAAAAGCACAAGAACTACTAAATGAGGACACTAAAAATAAGGAAAAAAGTGTTGTCAACTTAATTAACGCTAAAATTAATTACAAATACAATTTCCTCAAATGTGATTGGTCCATAAACGTAGTGGTGTATTTTGCTCTCATTAATCTGCAAGGTTGTAATCGGACAGTGTAATCGGACAGTTGGCTGTAATCGGACACCTGTAATCAGACAGTTACATGAGCCAATCATTTTAAGTCCTCTCCACTAAATCCGCCAATCACAACATTGATTACAGTCACTATAGTAACCAATTCAAGAGACTGACTTTGTAAAATTGTGGAGGTTTAGTCTCCGTTGACTGTTTTCAAACAAAATTAACGGCCATTTTGAAAGCTATTCTCCATAATTTTAAATATGGCATTTAAAAATGACTATTAAAAGACTTTTAGTTTTCTGGAAAATTGTAATGGTTATGATTGATTGCTAACAAAACATCGTGTCACTCAATTCTGTTTGTAATCATACTTGTGATTAACAAATCGGACTCTCGATTGGCGGTCGTCTGCTTTTGTTTATCACTCGTATGATTACAGACCAACTTGAATTGGACTCCACTCCGTCCTATTACCATTATTTATGGGACAAATTATATGTAGCGGAAGATAACAACAACAGCGCACAAATTAAGCAAAAATATATATGTTGGACAAATGATCGATTGAAAATACGAGGGATTCAGGAATAAGAAATGAGAAATATGAATTTGAGAATGACGGAGTGCTGATTTCGACTGAGTTTCTCAGGGATAAAAAAACTCAATGTTTCCCTTGGAACCAGTCATTAAGCGCTTATCGTTTTTGCGCGGGGTCGGTAAAGAAATGTACAAAGATTTATGACGCTCACGCACGGCTACTGTGCTCTTCATCAAAGCATTTGTTTGGTGGCGTTCTCGTTGCCGTTGCCGTCAACGTTTGCTTAATTAAGTTCTCTATAACGTTCAAACAAACAACTGCGTAATTAATGTTAAAGACGGAAAATAACAGAAACAACCAATCACTGAAAAAAAACCAAACTGATTATGATTACTCATAAAGCTGAGCGATATACTACCATGCACGGGACATCCGAAGGAATGCACAATGTTAAATAGCCCAGAAAATTTAGCTTTGTCTAATTGGTGGTTAGAAATGGTTTTGGCACGGTTGAATATGTCTATATATTCAACAATAACAACCTGCGAGTTTAATTTGGTTGTTGGAATCTATACCGTTAATGGTCGTTAATTAGAGATCATTTAAGGTGAGAATGTCGGCCATGTTAAGAGAAATTGAAAATTAAAAACAACGTCGAATGCGCCCACAAAGCCAATAGTAGCGCAAGGACGAGGTAAGAAGTCAAGGATTGGAAAATAAACATGCAGGAAAATGAACAATCTATCATTTAAAGTTCCAGAATTGTCGCCAAAGACTGAAAAACAGTCTCAGAAGACCTTTGTATTGGCTGAACCAGCCAGGTTCATGGCTCCAGATCTTCAAGAACACCCGTGCAAAGAAAAACCTTCAGTTCTGTATCACACCGAACAGAGAGGGAATACAGCGAATCTTTTGTTTCGAGCCAAGGGATAAAATTAACAGAGGTAGCTAAAGAAGTAAGCGACGAGAAGTAGAGACTGCTGTACGAAGACATTTTCAAGCCTCTTGACTTTTACTCTATTTTACACGAAAGGTCGAAAACACCCTGCTCCGACTGATTAGATCGGTAGAGTTCTGCCGGTATATTAGCGTTACACGGATTGCTTCTCGCTTGTGTAATTGAAGTGCCACACTGATGACGAATGAAGATCTAGGTTCGATCAAGAAAAAGTACTGAATACGAATATAGGTTTGTTTCAGTCCTATCAGATTACCATCATAAATTACTAGTGAATTAACTTCTTAACTGCTAACTGATAAATTAATCGTAGCAATTACAATTTTTTCAAGTGTGATTGGTGCCTAAACTGCTGTTCGGCCTTTAACAAAAAGCAACATACGTAAGCACTGAATAAACTCCATTTGGCGAGAAAATATCCAAGGATATCTGGCCGCGGAAATCATCTGTACCAAGAAGTGAACAGTTTCCCTAGAGCGTAGCTCGAGGAAAACTATGAGCTTCGAGGAACAGATAATGTCCAAGGACAAATCTCCGAGCATATTTTCGCGCCAAATGGAGGCTATTGAGTTTATTATCCTTCAAGTATTTTCCGCAACACGAGCGGTTTTGAAAATTGGGTAATATATAAACGATAGCCTTTATTTGAGGAGAAAATATGCACGGATATTTGTCCGCGGACATTATCTGTTCCGAGAAGTGAACAGTTTCCCGAGAGCGTAGTTCGAGGAAAACTGTGAGCTTTGAGGAACAGCTGTATTTTACATCGATGTTGCAAAACAGCAAATGTTTTTTCGTGAGAACAACATCAGAAAACGTAGAGATATTTTGAAAAACTGGAGTACTGGAACGCGTGTTGTCGAGTTCGATTGGCTTAACGTCCATTGGATATCAGCCATAATACCATACCGACAACTCAGTATAATGGATAAAAATCGTCTTCTGGTAGTGTTTTTTCGTGGTTATTTTCACTCGCGCTTGTTAATTCGGCGCCTTATTGGTTATCTATCGTTTCATTTCCATTTCGTGCGCTAGTGGAATAACTGTTACATAGAGCAAACCTTAAGAAACTGTTTGTCCAGTTGTTAAGAAAGTAATTCCGTGAATATTATATGGGTTAGTATTCTGCCACCATGTTGGTGTAATTCTTTGTAGCAGTGCACTTTTCCCGTAATACTGCCTTTGAAATCGGACAATCACGCAATGCAAAAAACAAACAGCAGAAAAAAGACGTTCAGTACTTTACCCGGTTACAGAATTATTCTTCAGATTACTCTTTAAACTCTAAAACAGTTTTACAGACACAACACAAACTTAAGATTAGTAATAGAACTGTTTTTAGCCGCGATTCCCTGTAAGTTGTTTCGCAAAGGGACGAAAACAAGCTGCAAAAACAAAATTTTGAGGTAAGCCTGTCTGTCTTCTGTTTATTACTCACTTCTCAAATTTCATTCTCAAAATTATATTCAACTGTCATCTGAGATGGCGAAAAACGAACTTTATTATATGGCTAGTTCCATGAGTGGGCAAAATGAATCAAATCCTGAGCTGTGATTGGCTACCCGAGCGGGCAAGATAGAGCTATGTTGCCTGCTTGGGACTACCCGCCATGTCCCGGAAGAAAAATTTCCTCGACAGCCATATAAAAAATCCTATTGACCTTGTAATATATTCGTAACCGGAAGTTGTGTTAAGCTGTTGTATTACCCAAGATGCTTAGAGAATAAAGTTGTTGTGTTGAGCAAGCCTAGTCAACTTGTGTTGTTATGTCACCGAGCCATACTTTTGCTAGTATGTTTCATTTTGGCGACGAGGATGGGATCCTCTACATGCACGAAGACGCATGTGAAATCCAGTGAAGTTTTGATTTTCTCTTTGTGAGGAAAAAGGTTTGTTTTCGACCGAGGCAACTTGATCAAAGTTTGAGCACGTGCTATCAAAATGGCGGGAATTGGATTGTTTGGTCGTGTTGGCGAGTTCAGCCCTGAGCGAGAGACTTTTCGTTCCTATGTGGAAAGAATGGAAATGTTCTTCATGGCAAATAATATCATAGAAGAAACAGGCGAGGGTAAAGAGGAAGCCAATCTCGCAGTTGCAAATAGAAAACGTGCTATCTTTCTGACTGAGATTGGACCCGAAGCATATTCTACCCTGAGAAATCTGTTGGCACCAGTGAAACCAAAAGACACTCCTTTTGCGGACATTGTCAAAGCATTGGAGAAACATTACAATCCAGCGCCATTGGAGATAGCAGAGAGTTTTCATTTTGGAACTCGCTATCAAAAACAAGACGAATCCATCGGTGACTTTATTGTGGCCTTAAAGAAGTTATCGATTCATTGTAACTATGGAGAGTTTCTCAACCGAGCTCTGAGAGACCGTTTTGTGTGCGGATTGAACAATCCCAAAATACAGAATAAACTTTTGAACACCGAGGATCTTTCTTTTGAGAAAGCGTGCCAGATTGCCAAGTCAATGGAAATGGCAGAGAAGAACACCCAAGAATTCCGTCCTGTCAGTGCAAGTGGAAACTGTAAACACTAAGGAACCCTCATGTTACCGGTGTGGTGGTAAGCATGCTGCACCTAAGTGTAAATTTAAGTCAGCAAAATGCTACAAATGTAGCAAAGTAGGTCACCTTGCATCAGTTTGTCGCAGTAAAGATGTTGAGTCTAGCTTGAAAACAAAACAACCAGGAGCTAAAGGTACTGTTCATAGTGTCTTAGAATCAAACACAGAAGGTTATGATGATAATGATGAGTTAGGTATTTATTCCATGTATGCAGTTGGTACAGATAATCCTACCAACAAAAGTTATGCTGTAGAAATGACCATAAATGGTTCACCATGTGCAATGGAAGTAGACACTGCAGCTGATTACTCAATAATGAGTAAGAGCACACATTCTCAGAAATTCAGTAATTTTCCACTTCGTCCATCAAAAGTTGAATTGAAAACCTATACGGGTGAAACCCTTACAGTGTGTGGTGAAATGCTGTGTGATGTAGTGTACAAGGGCCATGAATATACATTGCCAATTATTGTAGCTGATTATGAGAAGAAGCCTACTTTGCTGGGAAGAAATTGGTTAAACCATATAAGGCTTGAATGGGGTGAAATATTCAGTTTAACAAGATCCGAGTTGGAAAGTGCCAAAAGTCAACTTGATGGATTACTAGTTAAACACAGTGAGTTGTTCAAAGATAGCTATGAGGGCATGAAAGGGTTGGAGGCACACATCACCATGAAAGATGATGCAAAGCCCATATTTATTAAGCCACGTAGGGTTCCATATGCACTAAAAGATAAAGTTGAAAAGGAGTTGGATAAATTAGAGAAAAATGGGGTAATCGTTAAAACTGACAGATCAGACTGGGCAAGCCCAATAGTAGTTGTGCCAAAGGCTGACAAATCAGTTAGAATTTGTGGGGACTACAAAGTAACCATCAACTCAGCTGTTGAAGATGAGTAGTATCCCCTTCCCACCCAACAGGACTTGTATGCTGCCCTTTCGGGATCAAAATTTTTCAGCAAACTTGATTTGTCGCATGCATATGCTCAGCTAAGTGTTGATAAAGCAAGTCGTGAGTACCTGACAATTAGCACACACAAGGGACTCTATTCCTACACCAAATTACCATATGGGGTTAAATCAGCACCTAAAATATTCCAAGCTAAAATGGATATGATTTTGCAAGGAGTAGAAAAATGTGTGTGTAAGCAGGATGACATTCTTATTGGTGGTGTCAGTTGGCAGGAGAATATCAAAATCCTGGCTGAGGTATTGGAGAGGTTGCATAAATATAACCTGCATTTGAAGATGGCAAAGTGTGAATTTCTGAAGAGGGAAGTTGTCTATTTGGGTTTGAAGATAGATGCTGAAGGTTTGCATCCAGTTGAGGAAAAAGTAGATGCTGTAAAAAGGGCACCAGTACCACAAAACGTCAGTGAGTTGAGATCTTTTTTGGGCATGGTCCAGTACTATCACCCATTTCTACCAGGTTTAGCAACCACACTAGCACCATTACATGAGCTCCTCAAAAAGGGTGTCCAGTGGACATGGACAAAAGAGTGTCAGCAAGCATACGAAGCTTGTAAACAAGGTCTCACCAGTGATGCACTGTTGGTGCATTATGATGGGGACCGTGAACTGAGACTTGCTTGTGATGCGTCCAGCTATGGAATTGGAGCAGTTATTAGCCATGTGATGGATGATGGCCAGGAGAGGCCAATAGCCTATGCCTCTCGGACACTGAGTTCAAGTGAAAGGAACTATGCACAAATTGAGCGTGAAGCATTATCAATTGTTTTTGGTGTAAAAAAATTTCACCAGTTTTTGTATGGGCGTAAATTTACCCTGATCACTGATCACAAACCACTGTTGGCAATTTTCAATCCAAAATCCGCTATCCCCACACTAGCAGCAGCTCGAATGCAGAGGTGGGCTCTAGTACTTTCGGCGTATGACTATGAGATTGAATACAAAAGATCTGAAGACCATGCCAACTGTGATGCTCTCTCAAGGCTACCACATGAGGACTCCACAGTGGGAAGTGAGGGTGTGGTCTACAGTGTGAGTGTAATTGATGATGATTTTCCAATCACTGCAGAAGATATAGGAAAGGCAACCCTTGTAGATCCTGTACTTGGTAAGGTACATCAATTTGTGATGTCAGGTTGGCCAGAAGGGTGTCCTGATGAGACCCTCAAACCCTATCATAATAGAAGAAATGAGCTGTCCTGTGAACAGGATTGTGTCCTTTGGGGCTCTAGGGTGATTATTCCACCAATCTTTAGAGCCAAAATGCTGGGGCAGTTGCATTGGGAACACCCTGGTATATGTGGTATGAAAGCAATTGCTCGTACATGCATGTGGTGGCCAAAAATAGATCAGGAAATCGAGGAAGCAGTGAGAGTATGTACAGTATGCCAAAATGTTAGAAATGCCCCACCCAGTGCACCCCTGATCCCATGGAAGTGGCCAACTAGACCATTTCAACGGATCCATATTGATTTCTGTCAGAAGGGTAATGATTACTTCCTGGCAGTAATCGATAGCCACTCAAACTGGATTGAAGTGAAACATATGAGCTCTACAACCACTGAACGGACTATTGATGAGCTCCGTTTAATTTTTGCTACTCATGGTTTACCTGAAGAGGTGGTGTCTGACAACGGACCACAGTTTACGTCCATTGAATTTGCCGAATTCATACGCAAAAACGGCATCAAGCACACGTTGGTTCCACCCTATCACCCTCAATCTAATGGGGCAGCGGAGAGGTCTGTGAGAGTTGTCAAGGATGCTTTAGTTAAACAAGTGCTTGAGGGTACAAAGGGCATCTCTATGAAACACAGACTTGCTAATTTTCTATTTCGGTATCGCACAACCCCTCACAGTACAACTGGTGTGACCCCCGCTGAGTTGATGGTGAAGCGTTGCCTAAGAACAAGATTAAGTCTGATTAAGCCTAATCTGGCACAAGTTGTAGAGAATAAGCAAGAGAAACAGAAAATGTATAAGGATTTGAAATGTAAGAGGGAAAGATCCTTTGTAAGAAATGACAGGGTGCGGGTACGAAACTCGAGGGCTAATTCTAAGACTGATAAGTGGATTCCAGGCACTGTAATTAAAGTTTGTGGGCCCAGAACCTATGTAGTTAGGACAGGACACAAAACCAGATATGTGCACACTGATCACATGATAAGAGCACATGATAATGTACCAGATGATGTCAGTGAGCCAGATGTCGTGGTGCCTGAATCAAGTGGTCAGAAAATAAATGATGATAATGTGAATCCTCTCGTTAGTACTTCTGAACCACATGTAGATCTGCCTGAAAACGAGGATACTGTTGTATCTCCTGTAGTTGTAAGTAGTCCACCTACAGTTTTGCGAAGATCTCAAAGGATTAGAAAACCAGTTGTTAAACTTAACCTGTAACTGTAGGTTATCACTATGTCTTGGGTATAAGTGCATCCTGAAAATCTGGGGGAAAGCAGTGTAATATATTCCGGAAATTATGTTAAGCTGTTGTATTTCCCAAGATGCTTAGAGAATAAAGTTGTTGTGTTGAGCAAGCCTAGTCAACTTGTGTTGTTATGTCACCGAGCCATACTTTTGCTAGTATGTTTCAGACCTCGTTTTTTTTTTTTGCGAATTTATGGACCTCGACTCCGTCTCGGTCCATAAACACGCAAAAAAAGAACTTGGCCAATCTCCAGCCATGGCGACCTCACACTTGGTCAATACCTAAACGTATTTGGATCAGTAATGTTCATTTACACTTTCTATGTTAACGTTACTGAAACAGTTAATGACAATGGCCGTTTTCACACTAGAGACGGATAATCCGTCTAAGACGGGTTATCCGTCCAGCACGGATAATCCGTCTTAGTGTGAAAACGGAACGGTGTTCATTTTAGACGGATAATCCGTCTATTTTATCCGTCCGATTATCCGTCTAAATAGACGGATTATCCATCTCTAGTGTGAAAATGGCCAATATTAGGAGTAATACTGTGTTAGCTCCACCTGTTTAAATTAAAATTAGGATCCCATTACAGCCAATATTTGCTTTGCTGCCCAAAACACTGCACATTTATCCCAATAAAACTCCTGTTATGTTAAACGCGCTCTGTCTCCGATTGGAACAGAATTTTTCTTTGCGGCGGGTAACAGAGATCATCTCAACCTCTTTCCCAAGGTCCTCTTTCTTCCCTCCTCGAGTAAGGACCCTGGGAACAAGGTAGAAAACACCTTACCCGATGTTGACATAAATATTAAGAGTTGAAACTCCTACTGTTTACTGACTATTCATTCAAAACAAAATCAAAAAACGGAAATTATGTTTCTACGTTTTCAAGTCATGTTAACACAAAAAAGACGGCATAATTTAATGGATTAAAGAAGCAAAACTGTCCGGAAGCAATTACGGTAAATCGATCCCCCGCCGCCGCAGTCGTTATTTTATATAGTAGTAGTCAATATTTTTGGCCGACAACTCCATCATAAATTGTCGGAATGGAACTTTTGTTTCATGTTAATTCAGCTCCAATAACTATGATTCGTTTAATTGAAACGAAGGAAACGAAAATAATGAATATTTCTACGTGTTTCCTTAAACTTGTAAGGAGGGTACGTTGTAATGAAGTAAGTGGTTTGCCGCGTGTTTTCTCGCTAAGTTTTATTCATTGCGCGCCTCGCTGTGACGCAGAGAAAACTAATGAAAATTACCTTGGTAACACAAGCGCTGAGAAAGGAAGGCTACAAAATGAGACACCGGTTTGTTCAATTCGTCGTGGACAAATTTATTTGACATGAAATTATCTCGGATAATCCTCTTGTTTCCAAAATTTAAAACGCTCAATCAAAGTGAATTAGTCATCGACCCATTTTATTTCAAATTGGAATCATTCAGTTTTAGTTTTTCTCGTGATCATTATTATTTTTTTTAATATACGATGTTAAGCGCGGCTTCTCTATAACAGTTAGTTGTGTTTTCAGATATCAGACCCATGTTATTTCTCCTCAATTAAGTGACAAAACTACCAGAAGGAGTTTTTTTTTTGAAAAATTAAAAACTCTACGGCGAATAAATTTGCTATTTGTCGTTAGTTAAATATCTTTTGAGCTTCAAAGACATCTTACATGTATTCATTTATTGAAAGGTTTCATTACGTTGATGTTTGCACACACGGAAGCTGTTTCAACTGAATTTCAGAAAGATTATTGATAAAAAAGTAACATCCACGGAAGTAAAAAAAATTTACAATAAAATTTACTTTCCCATCTTAACATTGTTGTTTTAAGTTCTGCCTTAAAGTAAATACTGGAAGCTATTTTTTCTTTTCTCTTTCCGTGGAAATTTTATACCTCTTTAAGAGAACGTATTATCGTGGTCGATCATACTCTTTCTCAATAAAACGAAATTGCATCAGGTAAGCCAGAAACCAGTTGTTCTAGAACGAAGCAATTGTATACTCTTTCGTTAGCGACAGATGATTACGGTAATTTTAATTTCTTGTAGTAGACGAGTTTGCCATTAAATGATGCGACTGTCTGGTTGGCTGACACAATTTTACAATAGCTGCTTCCTGGCGGTAGAGATTGTTAATTTGGAGGTATAATGGATAGATGTAATATCACAATCATCTGTTGGACGTCATCTGCTATTGTTTCAACTGAGAACTTGTCAATTTATACAGCAAACAAATGAGAAAACTCACTGACACAGGTTATAACTAGCAGTGGCTAGATGTTGTTTCGCTCACACAAAGGACTTGTGAAACCGGCGCTTGTTCTCAGTCCAACGAGTTTCGGGGATCAATTTGGAGAAAGGAACATTGTGACAGAAAAAAGCGCGAAACTGAGTCATTCGCGGGCTCATGTGACCAAGCTGATTCATTAGTCAACGTTATGAATAACATTTTTCCATATTGTCGGGCAAATGACGAGTTTCGACGATAAAGCTTTTACTTGTTAACAGTTTCCAGAAATCGCAATTATGAACGAGAGTCTCGAATCACACGATCATGATCATAAACATATTGAAGAGATTCCAACGGTGGCGCTTTTGGCAGGAATTTTTAGTTTGTTGTTTGGCTTACTTGCGTTTTCACCAAACAGTCTTCTCCTGTTTACTGTCTACAAAGACCCACACAAGTGTTTCCGAACGCGCGCTACTACATCTTTTGTGGTTAGTCTCGCGCTAAGTGATTTTATTGGGGGATCTTTCGTACAGCCCTTGTATGCAGCGTACATGTTTTGCGTCGCAACTGGAGTCGAGGGAGAGAAGCTTTACAAGATTTCGTTGATCTCTTCTCATGTCAGCACAAAGATCTGGATTCTGACGGTTGTTGCATTATCAGTTGGTAGGTACTTAGCTGTCAAGCTTTCCTGGAAATATAAAGCGCTCGTAACAACGAGGAGAGTCGTCGTTTGCTGTGCTATAATCTGGCTCTTTTGTGGCGTGTTCGAAGCCTCTCATTCGACCGGTGGCTCCGAAGAACTGTTCCATTCAGTTGATCTTCACCTGCAGACTACAGTTCCCTTGGTATCTCTTTGCGCTGTCTACGCGGCCACTTACATCGAATTCCGTCGTTATTCAAGAAACTTCGTCTTTGGACGAACGGAGAACACGGTAGGCGGGAGATCGCGCGTTTTCGTCCGGAATATAAGCCTAGAAAAGAAGATCGTTTTGACGGTTGTGTTAATTATGGTTGCGCTCTTTATATCGATCGTGCCTTATTTAATCGTTAACAATTTGGAAGAGCAATGCCATGAGGAAGAAAGCAATGGTGTACGTGGCAAGATAGGGTTTCCAATCGCAAAAGCGTTGTCCGTGCCGTTGCTTTGTATTAGCTGCGCGGTGAATCCGTTTCTCTACGCCTGGAGAATTCCGCTGTATAGGCAAGCTTTACGATCGGTTAGTCGCTCAGCTTGCGCTAACTTTAGGCGACGCACCCGAGCAGTTAGCACGATATCAAACGGCCTCCCTTCAGCACTTGCCACTCCGAGTTTAATTGAGCAGAATACTCCTGTAGCGAATTATACTCACAAAAAGCAAGCAGAAAGTTAAAGAATAGTGACACGTAGAGTTGTTAAAATACCAATATTTAAAGAGGCGCGCGAATTGTGCATCTGCCCTTGAGTGACAAATAATACCACAACTTCGAGAATTTTGATTTGTTATGTTTTTCTTAAACTGTGGTTTGTGTTATGTAGGAAAATTGAAGAAGCGATTGCCTACACCCTACAATCTGCCTTGCAAAACTGGCAGGTGCATTTTAGCATTATTTAACAATAGCGATTAAAAAAAAACCCTGGGGGTATAATTATTTTTACAGAATAGATGGTGTGAATAGGATGCTATTTAACGTGGGACAGTCTAAAGCTCTATCTTTAACATTTAAACAAGTATCAATAATGAATGATAGCTTTAGTGACAATGTTTCGGAAATACCATTAAGCCGCATATTTCTTCAATAAATGATTTCATAGCTACTGAAATATTGTCTCATTTATTTCTTGATTCTTGATTCTTGAACTTGCAATATAAATGCCTCGATTGTCAAATCTACCCATCAGCAGGCGAGAATCGAAGTCAGCCGAGAAAGGTTTTAATTAGTTTCCCGTCGTGAGTAAACGTTTAAATCGAGCAGATCTTTAAAACTGTATTTTCAATGGCCCCAAATGGTAGGAGCTTACAAGTACTCAATAAATATGCTTTTACTGCGAACAACTGGAATTTCAATGGCTGCAGTCAGTCTACATCGTTAACACGTGACGCACAGTCGTTAGGAGCTCGAAGCGAGAACAGCATCGATAAATTTCCTCGTGTCTCTGACTACTGTATATGAATTAGTGAGCGAAAAGGCGACTTTCGAGGTGCAACTCTAATTGACATATATATACCATTGAGCTACTGTGAGGTTCGTATTGGAGAAACGTTGGTCAAGTTCTTTTTTTCTGTAAGTTTATGGACCGAGCCGTAGGCGAGGTACAAAAAAATTCGAAGAAAAGAGCGAGACCAATATTTTCCAATATGAACGGAAACAGCTATTTCAGTACTTATTTAAATGGCTGTTTTTAATCTGCTGCTAAATTGATGCATCTCCACGATCCATTCTCGGTAAACACGCGCGCGAAAGGTTTGCATTTATCCCGGTATTTATTTACGTTTATCGCGTCGCTTTTGTGAACATTTAACTGAATTGCCCTCCAAACATTGATGAACGTAAAAAGATTTCTACTTACCAAAAAACTGTTTATTTTGTGCAATGAATTGAAAAAACAATTCGCCGAAATTAATTTGTGAGCGGTACGGGAACCAATCAGAATTCTCGTTTTCATCGCGGACCAATTTAGCCAGATGATAAATAGAAATTACACATCAGCCCTGTGAATAATTCAGTGTATTTTACGGTAACAGAATTGCTGTTACTACTAGAAAAGACGAATTGCAAGTAAAACAGCATTGAAAATCTGATATTAAATTTCAAGTTAAGGTGGGATAAGGTAAAGCAGGAAACACATGTTGATCAATGAACAAAGTAGTAACAGTGTTGAACTCTTGGTCGAATATATTTGTTTTCAGTGTAGTTCGTATAGTGTGATAGACCGGATGAGGGTAGTTCTGGAAAGAACTGTTTTTGGCGACTGACGTTTCGACAACCTGAGCGGAAGTGATCTTCAGAGTCAAGTGAAAAGTGTTTGTCAGTCGACGATGTTATAAGTCTGGTCCGTTGAACGTGATTGGTCAGTTTCTACAGAAATACATTTTTCCCTGAGATGCTGTAGATCGGCGAAAGCTTGGAATAAAAACAAAATACAGTAGCTCAAGCCCTCAATCGAATCGTTTATCTAGTCAACATGCCACTGAAGGACAACCTCAAACGTTTCCCAACGAGACCGTTAATATTTAATTAATATTAATGTAATTTTTAATGTAATTTTCGACATAGAAACAATTCTACATGAATCTACCTGAACTATGCAAAGTAAGAATTACCAATATGAAGAAAATTTGATATGAGAAAATTAGCAGGTTTTTTTTTACTGTGATGTGAATAGGCCACGTTCGTTATATCAATATTCTAACATGGCTCCGAAGCTTTCGGGTCAAAATTGTACATTTTTTAAGTTCTTTTTCTCTCTCAATTCCCAAAAGAGACTTGGATACAAAGGAAACAACACCAAATATAGAAATTTGTCCTGAAAGCCTCGAAGCCATGTTAGAATATTGATATTTCGAACGTGGCCTAATAAGGACGTTCGCTCTTATTGTTTTTGCGCATCCTTACTATACTGCGGACGCAAATTCACACGCCACGTCATGCATGAGAGCGCGCGCTAAGTAATAAAATGAAAAATGATAGGGCAGATGGCCATTGCTAGAGCTTTTTCTGGATTTAACGATCTTGGACGTTTGGTGACCCCTATTTTTCTTTTGATGGATCATTTTCTCTACCGATTTTCTACGTTTAGCGAAAAAATGAAGCTGAAATCTGTTGACTAGAAGTTTGAATTTTTTTGCAAAATGCGCCATCGAATTCCGTTCTTTTTAGCTCTTCTTTTATCTCTACGACGATTTCAAATGCCTCTTGAAGGGTTAAGTTTTGTGGAAACGTTGGTAACATTTGGAATTATTTACGCAACAGAGCCACTTCTACAAAGTATGACTAAGATCGTTTGCCTCTGTTGACTCACCTTCAATATTTTTAACTATAAACCGCTTTGGACCATACTGAATTACATGCGCCAATTTTTCAGAAACAGGGTAGTTTACCACACGCTTTATCTCTGAAACGAAGTCGGTGACCCCAATTTTTTTTGCATTTCTGACATAAGTAACTCATTATCTTACTGCAGTAAAGATTTTTAAAAATCTATCGACTAAAATATTGAGTTTGCATTTGCGTCAAACTAACTACCAAATTGTCCTAGCCGTCAGGTTGAAAGTAACTTTTCTACTGAGGCAAGGAAAACCGAAAAAAAAAAACCTTGGAGCCAACTAAGGCAATTTTATTTTTTTCGCGGCATGCATAAGCTTCAGAACTGTAGCAGCTCTCGTAAGCTGCTATTGCTTTATTATTGTAGCAGCTGTAATTGATTTAGGGCTAGGGACATTGTTTCTGTTGTTTGTAATATTGTTCCCTTAAAGAGTATCGAGTCATTCGTGTGAAATCTTACGAGAGCTGCAATATGACCCATTAGCTTACTACAAATTAATTGCTTCCTTTACTTGCTTAGGATTCTAATAATACTAATCAAGCCCTTATTCAAGTGTTAAGCTTAAATAAAAGTACAAGAACTACTACATGGGGACACTAAAATTAAGGGAAAAAGTACTGTTAACTTACTTAACGCTAAAATTAATTACGATTACAATTTTCTCAAATGTGATTGGTCCATAAACGTACTGGTGTATTTTGCTCTCATTAATCTGCAAGGTTGTAATCGGACAGTGTAATCGGACAGTTGGCTGTAATCGGACACCTGTAATCAGACAGTGACATGAGCCAATCATTTTAAGTCCTCTCAACTAAATCCGCCAATTACAACATTGATTACAGTTACTATAGTAACCAATTCAAGAGACTGACTTTGTAAAATTGTGGAGGTTTAGTCTCCGTTGACTGTTTTCAAACAAACTTAACGGCCATTTTGAAAGCTATTCTCCATAATTTTAAATATGGCATTTAAAAATGACTATTAAAAGACTTTTAGTTTTCTGGAAAATTGTAATGGTTATGATTAATTGCTAACAAATTCATCGTGTCGTTCAATTCTGTTTGTGATCATACTTGTGATTAACAAATCGGACTTTCGATTGGCGGTCGTCTGCTTTTGTTTATCACTCGTATGATTACAGACCAACTTGAATTGGACTCCACTCCGTCCTATTACCATTATTTATGGGACAAATTATATGTAGCGGAAGATAACAACAACGGCGCACAAATTAAGCAAAAATATATATGTTGGACAAATGATCGATTAAAAATACGAGGGACTCAGGAATAAGAAATAAGAAATATGAATTTGAGAATGACAGAGTGCTGTTTTCGACTGAGTTTCTCAGGGATAACAAAACTCACTGTTGCCCTTGGGACCAGTCATTAAGTGCTTACTGTTGTTGCGTGGGGAACAGTAAAGAAATGTACCGAAAGATTTATGACGCGCTTGCATGGCTATTGTGCTATTCATTAAACCATTTGTTTGGTGGCGTTCTCGTTGCCGTTGCCGTCAACGTTTGCTTAATTAAGTTCTCTAATAACGTTCGAACAAACAACTGCGTAATTACTATTAAAGACGGAAAATAACAAAAACAACCAATCACTGAAAAAAAAAACGAACTGATTATGATTACTCATAAAGCTGAGCGATATACTACCACGGGATATCCGAAGGAATACACAAGGTTAAATAGCCCAGAAAATTTAGCTTTGTCTAATTGGGGGTTAGAAATGGTTTTGGCACGGTTGAATATGTCTATATATTCAACAATAACAACCTGTGAGTTTAATTTGGTTGTTGGAATCTATACCGTTAATGGTCGGTAACTAGAGATTATTAAAGGTGAGAATGTCGGTCATGTAGAGAGAAATTGAATATTAAAAACAACGTCGAATGCGCCGACAAAGCCAATAGTAGCGCTGTGTTCAGTTTGTTTTGTTTTTACGTTCTGTTTTGTACAATAATTCATTAATTGCTGTTGAGCAATAACAACTAGCTTAGTGCCATCATAGTGCCATATTTAAAGCCATTACAAAGCAACTCTTATCGCAGTTGAAGTACAGACCGTGAAAGCGTCGGTTAGCCCGTGATACTAATACTTGTCGGCTTGCAGAACTCGCAAAATGGAAGTTAACACGACCACTCATCAAGGACGAGGTAAGACGTCAAGGATTGGAAAAGTATTAAAGATTCGCTGTTTATGCAGGAAAATGAACAATCTATCATGTAAAGTTCCAGAATTGTCTCCAAAGACTGAAGAACAACCTCAGAAGACATTCGTATCGGCTGAACCAGGCTCCAGATCTTCAAGAACACCCGTGCAAAGAAAAGCCTTCAGTGTCACACCGAACGGAGAGAGAACTCGGAGAATCTTTTGTTTCGAGCCAAGGGAAAAAATTAACAGAGGTATCTAAAAAGTAAGCGACGAAAAGTGGAGATTGCTGTACGAAGACATTTTCAAGCCTCTTGACTTTTACTCCATTTTACACGAACGGTCGAAAACACCTTGCTTTGACTGATTTAGATCAGTAAAGAAGCAAAACTGCGTGTTCTGTATATTAGTGGTAAGGCTTGTTTTCTACTTATGTAGTTGAAGTGACACAATTAATGATGAACAAAGATCGAGGTTCGATCAAAAAAAGTTACTGAATACGGATATAACATTGTTCGAGTTTCATTTAAACTGTGACTAAGGTTTGTCTTTCATTGCTTTTTTCTTCATATACGGCAAGGAAATAATCGCTCGTGATTGTATACTACAGTTTTATCTTCTTGGAAACTTAACGTGACGAAGGCTGTACAATTTCAACTTAGCAGTGCTGGAAACGCGACGATGCACGTTTGTCATGATACTACATAATTGGAGAGTATTTTTTGACCTTGAAATGCTGCTCGAAGATGGCGAGATGCGAACTCGTGGTTGGGAGACCTTGAAATGCTGCTCGAAGATGGCGAAACGTGAACTCTTGGTTACAAGAACCTTGGAATGGCGAAACGCGAACTTGTTGCTGCAAGGACCTTGAAATCAAGTACCCGACACCACTCCAGCCGTTTTGTGAGCCCGCATTCGTTGCCACACATTACCCGAGACCACCGTGCGCGCCTAGTTTCATCAAATCGAGAACGCTTCGCATATATATACTACCAACACATTTCTTACTTTTTTGAAATTCCTTGTATGTATACATGCGGGGAATCCTAGGGTACCTCCTCGGGTTTTGGCCTCTGGGCCAAAACTCTGCCGGGGCAATGAAAGAGGGAGAGTGTGACAGTTTTGCGTGCGCGCCGACCTGTATGGCAAACATGTTTTCTACTGTACAAATAACTGTACAATATCGCTGTATATTTGTACTGTTATTTGGACGGTATTCGCTGAAGCTGGATAATAATTCAGGAATATTTTAGATATTGCTAGCTTAAATGGTTTGTTGTTTAACGTTCACGAAAGCGACCAAAAAACTGAATTGCGCCAGAGAACAAGAGCTTTCGTGTGCCTTTGTGTCCAAATTACTGCAAGAACTTTCACAAGAAACCGCGAAAGAAAAGCCTTTGCAGGAAGTATATACGTTTGATACGTCACGATAATTTAAAGTTTTAATGGGAAAACGCTCGCATTTGCTCAGCCGATTGGAGCTTTGAGAGGAAGCTGAGCAGATCGCACTTGCCAAGCATTTTTCAGTGGAATAAGATCACGAAGAAGCGGAGAAAACTACAGAAGATTGCTAAAACTCAATATGATGAAGTGAAGATGTCTGAAGAGGGGTTCATTTATTCTTCCTGCACTGAGAGACTAGGCTACAAGAACTCTGAAGGCACAAAATCTTAATTATGGTTCTTATGAGAAGAGGTAGTGGGCGTATCGGAGAAATTGTAGGCCTAAAGCAATGTATACATTCGATGACACACAAGCCACCTCTTCAACTCTCTCACAATGCAGTATTCTGGCTTTTCCCGGGGAAGGATTGTACCAGGGACGTGTTTTTCACTTAAAATTTAATTTTCACATGGCTCTTCGCATGCACTGCGTCTGGTTTGTTTTTTCCTCCGAAATAATCCCAGAATCGCTCTGCCGGCAATCTTAGCTCAGCCTCCAACTCACGCTTTCGAAGTGAACTATGAAGTCCCTTCTCCCTCGAACACCTTACCCAGTCCCTTCGCTTCCTAGTGCGCAATTAACAGGAACTCAGTCCGATTCTGTTTCCATGATTCTTTTAATTTTATCTACTCTAGATATATACGCTAACTTTACAATTCAGTTGATTATGGGCGCCTTCCATTCAACCAAAAATTCCAGAACTTTCGAAATGAGGCAAATCTTTCTTCTACAAATCCTAAACCACTGTTGCATTGGCTGCTTATGACCCCATTGCTGTTCTAGGCTTTTTCATCATCAATAGGCAAGTCAGTCCCTTTCATAATATTAACTACTTACAACCTTATGTAGTTCTCACTACAAGTGTTACACGATGATACAGATAGACACGTGATTAACATGGTTAATGGCTTTTCTAGTTTTCTATATGTTTACGAATCATATGTGGCAAATTCTCTCCTCAAAAAGCGTTTTATAAGTTATTTATCTATTTATTTAATAATCCTATTTAACTATCAGTTTAAAACTTATGATCAGTAATAATATTCTAGCCACTAACTAACACTATTGTTGTAATAATTTCAGTAGCTTTCAGTACTGTAAATTGTTCTAGTATTTGTCCAAGCAATTTTAGATATGGTGGATTTTGCCGTGAGCTGTTATTATGTAAATATTGAGTTTGCACTTGCCTAAAACTAACATCATACCACCAGCTAACTACCAAATTGTCCTGTTGAAATTAATTTTCTACTGAGGCAAGGGAAACTGGAAAAACCTTCCTTCTGATCAACTTGAGGCCAATTAAAGCAAAACAGTTTTTTTCGCGGCACGCATAAGCTTACTGCAAGTTTATTGTTTTGTGTAAATTTAAACTGCAACTTGCTAACAATTTTAATAATAGTAACAAAGCCCTTATTTAAGCGTTAAGCTGAAATATAAGTACAAGAACCACTAAATGGTACACTGAATATAAGATAAAAAAAGTAATGTCAACTTAATTAAAACCTTAATATTAATCAAGCTTGTCAAGCATCCTACGTGCTCGAAAAATGTCTCACGATTTTCAAGTAACATTGTCCACTCAAGCTTTTCTATAATAAAGTGACAAGCAAGAGGAAAATGAGGAAACCATGATTCCCAACCATGAAGTAGCCAATCCAGGGTCAGAAGAATGGCCGGCGCTCCCTGTAGTTTCTGATTCCTGAACAGGGTTACGTAATGTTTCGACTTGTTCCCCGCCCTTTATGCGGTAAAAATCACCTGAATCTTCTGTATGCTGTGTCAGAGGGAACAGAAAAAAAAAGATGATTAGAAGAGGAGAGACTTTGTAGGAACTATAGAAAACAAGTGTTTTACTGATACAGTCGACCCTCGCCTTTCGGACATTTAAGGGACAGAACAAGGGCTCCGTATTGAGGAGGTAAATAGCATGATTTTCCCTCGTCAAACGGACTCTCACAAGTCTCTTGGTACATCTTAATTGTTTAATAGATATTTAACGGGCGGCATTGCATGTTGTGCATGACGAAGTGACGAATTGATTCATCGTGTAATCTTGTTTGGGCAAAGAAATCATTTAAGGTCATCCCACTGAAATAGGACCTGCACTGAGATTTTTGTGAAACTTTGCCTATTGATTGTTTATATTGTAGGAACTTAAATTTTGAAATAAAAATGAGGGGTCCGTTTCCTACGATTGCTTTTTGTGCGACACTGAGAATTGGTCCATATTTATTTTACACAAAGAAATTTATTACTCAATTCAAAACAACAGAAAAAAAAATGGTAGGTCACCATACTCGTTTGCGAGAAAATGACGATTTACCTCCATGGTGAGGTCCAGCCGTAAAGAAAAAGCCGCCATTTTTTTAATGCGCGCGCGCAAATCACGCGTGAAATTATGCGCAGTAGGGATGCACAATGCAATACTGGGGAATGACCTGAAAAGGTAGTTCAAAGAACTAGAATTCTTGATGAGATAACAAATGGTACTTTTACTGCTCATGTATGCATGATTGAATAAAGCATAAGTTTGATCTGAAATCACAAACAGTAGCGCCATTTAATACCAAATTATCGCTGGTTTTCCCGTAACGAAGAGGTTTGATAAATATAGGGAGCCGGGATCATTTTAATGTCCGTTGTATGTATTATATAGGTTCCGACTAGCAGAGGTTTTTTCCCTGGAGAATGTATATGGACGTTTTGCCGGGAGAAGGGAGCTTTCAGTAATAGGAAGGTGTCCAAAAGGAGAGGCTCGACTTTAGCAGGACCGAGTCCTGGCTGGCCGAGGTGAATACAAGGCTGCGAGGTCAATTGTGAAAAACGTATCTAAGAAATTAACTGCTTGGCAGGTATAACACGTCTGAAAATGCTAATGAGCTAGTCTGATGGAGGAGTGTAAGTAGCAGGCAGGCATGTAGATAAGTAGGTAGGTAGGTAGGTAGCTAAGTAGGTCGGAAAGAAGGGAAGAAGGAACAAAGGATGTTAGGGCGGGAGTGGGATGGAGGGAGGGAAGAAAGTAAGGGATAATATGGATGGATAAATGGACATGGATGGATGGATACATGGATGGCCGGAAGGAAAGAGGGGTGGCAGAAATGAATGAATGAATGCATGCATGCAATGAAAGACAGATTTTAAACAGTAAATGGTAACTAAATCTCAATCTCTAGTTGTCTTTTTTTTACTGTCAGCTGTGGGAATAAGCTATCAAAATCATATCTCACACTTGCCTAAGTTAAATAACCATAATTAATTATTTACAACTTAAGTGACTGTTACACCTATCCTATTACAACTAAAATAATATTATACTTGGTCTCTCTAAAAAGATGTTAAAGGTACTCATTAGATGATATCGATAACTGAATCAGCAGCTACGGTTAACCAGTTAATCATCAGAGTGACTACATATCTTCTCCAACTTGATCCATAAGTATATTGATCGCTGAAGACCAAATGTTTCGGCTTGCTCCCATGAAGGGAACAAGCCGAAACATTTAACCCGCATCGACATCCTTTGGAGACTGTAACAGCAACTTCTTTTAAAGTTTAAACTTTATAAACATGCTCTCGGAAGTCTTATTATTGTGTGGCAAGACGGTATGTAACGTGTACTGGATTTAGTTTAGTCGACATTGATTGGAAAGGTTCATTTCCTGTGCGGGTGTGTCTGTGCGTGTGGTTGGTAAGAGGATATTTCATTTGAACTTGAAATGATCACCTCCAAATAGAACGCAAACCACAAACAAATGGATAGTGGAGGGAGCGTTACCAACTGATCGAGTTTGTTCACAGGAAACTGAGACGCTGAACACCGGTTACAAGACAGGGAGAGCAGTAAAAAAAACTAAGAAATAAAAAGCCAGATAAACGAAAAATTGTTAGACGCTTGAACTAAACTTGTCAGCGTCAGCTGGTGTGATATTCACAAGGAGTGATTTACAGGTCAGGTTATCACAATGGGAAATAATGCAATACAAGCTACATTTTTTGATTGGTCCAGCGAACGACACATTATCCATCATATGGGAGGAGGATGAAAACATCGCACAGAAAAACAACCTTATTTGTTCAACTTCACCTTCACCTGTCTCCTGGCGCCAAGTTGGCGCATAGGGCCTCATATTTGTTCAACTTTTAGCACTTAAACAGGAGATGAACTCAACTGAACAGAAACACATTTTCAAGTTCAAACGAAAATCCCTTCATCGAGCATTGTTTTGTGTCTAAACACTATCAAAAGAACAAGTAAATTTTGTACCGAGAGATTTTAAAAGTATAACTTAATATAATCACAACATTTATACGAGGAATGATAAACTGGCAAATCGAGTCTTTCTGCATACGTAAACGTCTAATTCACAGGTTTTCGCTGAAAATGCTGTTGACTACCGCTACACACACAACACCTCTTAAGACAAACATCTAAATGACAGGCAAACAAATAAACAAACAACTGTGGGAGTGGATATCCTGACTGTCAATAACCGAGTTATGAACTCCTCTCAAAACAGCAATACATGATAGGTAATTGCTTTCCTGAAAAGTACTTAATTAGAAATCCGTGGAAATATTTATAACGCAAGGTTATTAAAAGTTGTACCTCTTGGGGATTCCCAGTACTAAATTGCGGAGGAGGGCGACGACCGGGATACTGTATGTTAAGGCCATTCTTCTGAGCTCCTGGCAAGAACAATAGGCAAACGTAAGATCAGTGTAAGACGATGGATCAAAGGCGAAAGGAAAAGAGAAATGGATTATACCAGAAGTTGATATTACTAATATACATATTCGGAAAGTATCTTGAAAGGTATATCTTTCTTTCTACTCGGATTTTACCTTGCAAAAAACCCAACTGTTTCTATATGTCTGTATTTAACAAATAACTGGAAGCCTAAGCCGTGTATTACACTGAGATAAAACACGACGGGCATTTGAGAACACGAGGGAAAACACGCTTTTTCTTTTTTTTTTTTTTTATACTCTGTAGAAAACAGTCCTAAGAAAATACGCGCGCTGATTGGTTAAAAATCGTGCTTCTATTAAACAATTAGATTATGAGCTCGAGATTTCTATCGCGTGATAGTTGACGAGGGCGCAGCCCGAGTTAACGATCGCGCGATAGAAATCGAGAGCGAATAATCTAATTGTTTGTATATGTAATAGGACTACATGCTGTCCAATTTGGAAATAATTGGATGAAAAAAATTCCGAGGACAGCCAAAATTGGACGAGGCCGCAGGCCAAGTCCAATTTGGCTGTCAGAGGAATTTTTTGATTATATAGCTCGTGAGGTAATACAGCTTTGCAAGGAAAACTACAGTAACTGTCTCTGAAGAAAAACAGACTGGGCCCTCGATCTTCCGAAGCTTGAAAAAAGCTCCGAAAATATCCGGTGATCTTCGGAGATCGCCGGAGATTGTCACAAGTCTTCGGAAATCCTGGGAAGTGTTCAGGCGATCTTCGTAAGTACTCAAGTGATCTTTGGAAATCTTCGGAGATGTTCGGGTGATATTCGGCAATCTTCGGAAGTGTTCGGGTGATCTTCGGAAGCCTTTGGAAATGTTCGGGTTATCTTCGGGAATCTTCGGAAGTGTTCGGGGGATCTTCGGAAGGTTTCGTGTGACCTTAGCTGATACCATCTGTCCTATTTTTCCCAAATTGGACAGTTTCTGCGTTTTTACTCAGTCTTTATTGAAAACTGTCCAAATTAAATCCCAAATTGGACAGTTTTCAGAAATTAAAGGATAATAGCTGTGCTGACAATACTGGATTAACTGACTGCTATATAATTATAGTATAAATCTACCAGTCGTTCGAAACTTAATCTTAATCCTCTTCACAGACACTTCGAAAACGCCAAGAAACGGCCGTCATTTTGTTAACAAGGGCACTCTGCTACGCTACTCACTATCTATCACAGTATATAAAATGAGTAGCCTAACCAATCGGAGAACGGCATTCGTGAAAGAACGCTAGCAGATTTGAACGAAAACTCGATGGAAACACAGAACTAGTACGAGCTGTTGACGTAATGATGCAGCGAGCAAAGATAATTTACATTTTGATAATCACAGTTAACAAGTTGTTTTCCTTTTCTTTCGTCGAGGTGTTTTGTAAAAGAAATAGAAAACATGTTCTCCGTGTTTCTATCGAGTTATAGAAATACTCGTGAAAGTTTGGGAGAACTCGAGAAAGCTGTGGAAACACTCGCCTCCGGCTTGTGTTCCAAACAGCATTTCTCGTTCTCCTAAACTTCCACTCGTGTTTTTATAACTCGATAAAAACACGGTACATGTTTACTATTTCTTAAATAAAGCGTGGGTTTTTGACCAATCAGAGCGCGCGCAGCGTCCTGTCTATATCTCAAAATGAGTTAAAATCATATCGATTATCCAGGTCTTTCACTCCCGAGATGGCTTAGGTACAAACCACAACATCCGAGGACATCGGATGAATCCCGGGTAAGTATGCAAAAGAACGAGGCTACGACAACATCTCTCTTATTCGCGTGAAAAATTTAACGCCTATTTCTAAACGCTAGCTTGATTGAATCTCAGACATTTCATAATTCATAATTTATACATAAAAAACGTATACATAATGAAAAAAGAACAGGAATTTAAAAAAGAAATGGCTATTACCTTCTTTGACTATTGAAACGGCGCTATTGTTTCCAATGGCTTTTAATCCCTCCACCAGCTCTTGCAGCGTTACTCCTCTGCAACACAGATGATCTAACAAAGTTTTCGCAGGACGGATACTGCTCTCGATCACAGCTACATTATCTTCGGAACAAACTGAGCCAAACCACCTCCTAAGCACCTTCCAGTCCAAGGTTGGTACCTTTTCAAGTGTGCTGTACAAATCTTCGAGTGTTTTCTGAGATAGGTCGCTTATGGACATTCTTTACACCCTAAAATGAAACCCGTGAAAACCAATTGTAAGTTTTCAGTGGTTCTCTGCAAACCTCCAATTCTAAAAAGATTAACGTCACATACATTTTACGTCAGTGCCACCCACTCCCTACGCCCACAGTTTATGCGTCATACAATTTTCTCTATTTCTTCTCCGCCCTTAATCAAATTATGTTTAAAGTGCGTCTTTGCACTGCCTGCCGCCTTAACCTGAAAAAACTGAAAATGTAAATTTATTCAAAGAAAACTCGCATTTCTTATCTCCAACCAGAACAAAGTCTGCGCTAGATCTGCAGGTTCTTTTATAGGGTACACTCAGAGAATCAACTCGAAACTCTCTAAAAATCAGTTCAAAAGCAAGCCAATGTAGTGAAACGCATATACTTATGTATTTCCTTGTTCCGTAGTATTGAATCCAAAATAAAGTCACAGACCTAAAAAATAACAGAGATAGGGATAGTGATGGTCATTAGAAATGTCGTATCAAACCAGCGTTGGTTTGGGCCAAGCAGCATTTGACTGAGGCAGAGCGAGTGAGTTAAACGGAAGGGTTGAACAGGTGGTGTTGGAGGCATTAAATTGTTTACACCTGATGAGGGAGACAGCACTGTTTTGGCTGTGGTTTAGTCAAATGCCACGTCATTGACAAGGACCATTAATGTCCTCTTTAGTATGGAACAGAATAAAGTATGAGGAGACATATGTCAAAGCCAGTGAATGCTTAATTCTGGATGAAATTTTAAAAAATCTTGAATGTGTAGGAATAACTAATGGTCTAAAATATCAAGGCTACCGATTTTAAGAGAAAGAGTCATTCTGTCTGAAAAAATTATCTCGCAATTGCGGATAGTGTGACCAGGATTAGCTTTAAATTCGAGAGAAACCTTTAAACCCTTTATAATTGTATATCGATGTGCATTTCTTATGTTTGAGTCAGATATATATACTGACAGCTATTTTGACAGGTTGTCTCTCAAAAGCGCAAAAGTGTACACGATAATAGCGATTGGTATTATGGGTAGCGGTTGAGGTTCACGGTGTTTCAGCAATAAGGGGAAGCATGAATACACGTGTTTGAGCTGTTTTCTTGAAACCCCTTTAGCCACCATCACCCATAATACCTTCTGACATTGTCGCTTACGTTTTTACGCTTAATTGTAGGACAACCTTTCACAAAACAGCTATATATAGCTCATGCCTGGCACGTGATTCTGTTCCTAATCAATATCCAATGGAGTGTCTCGTCTTCGACGGAGGGACTTTCCCGGCTAATTGATAAAAACACATAACTCAGCAAATTTAAAAAATAAATAAATAAATAAAAAATTAAAAAAAATAAAAAAATAAAAAAAAAGCAGCGGTTATCGAAAGTGAAAACAGCTAGCTCGACACATTTTAACAAAATTAATTCAGATGTCATCGAAAGTTTTTATCGAACTGAGTCAAATTACTCCAATTCTTTTTTCACTGAACATAACTGTAAGCTTCTACGAATGGTTTATACAGCTTTCGTAAAAATTCAATTGTATATAGCTCATGCCTGGCGCGTGATTCTGTTTCTAATTAATAGCCAATGGCGTGTCTCGTCTTCGACGGAGGGACTTTCCCTAATTGATGAAAACAGATAACTCAGCAAATTTTTTTCAAAAAACAAAAACAAAACAAAACAAAACAAAACCAAAAAAATAAACACTGAACAACCGATATCGAAACTGAAAACAGCCAGTTCAACACATTTTAAAACATTCAGATGTCGTCGAAAATTTATACCAAACTGAGTCAAATAACTCCAACCTTTTTTCACTGAACATGACTGTAAGCTTTTACGAATGGTTTATATAGCTTTCTTAAAAATTCAGCTGTATATAGCTCATGCCTGGCGCGTGATTCTCTTTCTAATTAATAGCCAATGGCGTCTCGTCTTCGACGGAGGGACTTTCCCGGCTAATTGATGAAAACACATAACTCAGCAAATTTAACAAAAATAAATAAATAAATAAATAAAATAACAAATTCAGATGTCATCGAAAATTTATATCGAACTGAGTCAAATAACTCCAATCCTTTTTTCACTGAAAATGACTGTAAGCTCTTACGAATGGTTTATATAGCTCTTCTGTATTAAAAATTCAGTTTCCATCCCTCTGACTGAAGCCAAGAGACGATCATCGTCTTAGCTGTAAACATATCTCTGACTGCGAGTCGGGGTTTTTCCCTGTTCAAATTTGCATCCACAATCATATTTTTTCTGCGACAGCTGCAAATATGCCTCTGCACGTCCCGAACCCCAAATAAAAATTTAAGAGAAATTTTCACGAGAAGCACTTCAAACCAGATCCACGTACTTTTCAGAACATGTGATCAGCAAAGACTTAGAAGTGTAAATAGAATCGTATTTGTAATGAAAGTAGTACATGTTCGAAATTCTTACCTTGGCAATCTTAGGATTGATTCACCAGTATGTAGTTTCTACTCTTGGCGGGCTTCTGAAATGAGATAGACACAGAAATGTCATTAGACTCTCCTGTAAGGGTTAAAGGAGTCTCGATGTTTGACGTTATAAAATGACACAAAACCCGCACAGGAAATGTTCTACAAAGGCGAAGGCTCCATGAATCCGTTTTACGACAAACACCCTTACCGAAGCGAAAGTCTGTTGGGAAATAAAATACTCATCACAATAATTCGGAGTATCTTTGCTAATAAAACGTAGCCTGTGTAATAACCGCTCTTCCAGAGCAAAAAAAGTGGGAGAGAGCGGTTCTCCCCGATTTTGTCCTTCGGGCTGTAACACGGGTTAATAAAACATTCAAAGTGGTCGATGGAGTCAAAGGCGAAGATTACGTTAGAATTCGACCTAATGTGATCTAACTAGGATCAATCAGAAAATATTAAGCACACCAGGGATCTGAAAAAAAAAATAGACTCTCTATATGAGGAAATAACAACCCTTTGCTCTCCGTCTGGAATCAGAAACATAGAAGCATAGAAAACTACAGCGTACCTTTGGTCTCTTTTGCTTGCAGTGCATCCGACGACGTCCAGTGCGTTGTGGACTGGCTCCGTGCGGAAACTGTCAAAATATAAGCTCGAATGGGTTTTTCCCTTTTATTACGTCACATTATTACTGCGTGGGTTGTCACGCTTAGGCAAATGTTTTTATATTTACTCGTTAACTTGAATAAAATGAATCTGCAGCAAACAGGGATGTCCATACTTAAACCTCGGTAATATTTTTCGTTTAGAAGGCTATTTTGCTGGGCTTAGTTTCTTTAGAATTCCTCCCACTGATTGTAGCCAAGAGGCGATCATCGTCTCATGCTGTAACCATATCTCTGACAGCCAGTAGGGGTTTTTCCCTTTTCAAATTTGCATCCACGATCACATTTTTCCTGCGACAGCTGCAAATATGCTTCGGCACGTTCCGAACCCCAAATAAGCAAACCAAGGACCTGAAAGAGATAAACTCTCTATATACGAGGAAGTAACAACCCTTTGGTCTTTGTCTGGAATCAGAAACATGGAAACATAGAAACATAGGATGTACCTTTGGTCTCTTTTGGTCTCTTCTGCATACGTGCATCGGACGACGTCCAGTGCTTTGTCGAGTTGCTTTGTAGTGAAGCTGTCAAAATTAGTACTAAGTATAGGAAGGGACATGGAGGGGATTTTCCCTGTTATTGCGTCAAGAGTATTGATGATTTACGGCATGGGTTGAGACGCTAATGCAAGTGTTTCTATATTTACAAGTTGAAACTTGGCCAATACAATTCTCAACCAGATAAAATGAATCTGCAACTACTCCAGAGATGTCCATATGTCAATTTCGGCAACATTTTTGTTTAGACGGTTTTTTATGGTGGGCTTATTTTCGAACAGGCCTGGTAGGACGGACTATATTTAGAACTTACGTAGTGAAAAATTGCGAACTGTGCAAAAAATAAATATTAGCCAATATTACATCATTCAAGGACATGTTAAAAAAATTATCTGAACATACCGATGTCACCTGTGATCTGAACCGCAAAATAAGTTCAACAATCATGACATACTTAACGTCTCTGAGAAATTGTAATAACATTAAAATAAAAAAAAACCGACACTAGGGTGCTTTTATTTAGTTGTTTGAAGCTAAAACTTAAATTCTGAGGGCTTCACTGAGAAGGAATTTTTCCCCCTAAGATTGAGAGGGCTTGTGTTAGGATGGCCTTCTCTTTGACGGGATAATTACAAGCTTACCTGTCCACTGACAGAGAAAGAAAAAATTCACACATAAACCCCCGGACAAAGCCCTTCTCCTTGCTACTTTTCCTTATTGACTTACTAACATGATCATAGAATGCTACTTCAAATAAAAAGAGGTAGTGAACAAATTTCGGCAGGTAGTTCAAAAAAAATCTAGGTGAAGTGCATATCAAAATGTTAGATCAGAAAATCTTAAAGGGCTTTAAAAAGTCGCTTCTTGTCGGCTCATTTCTAAACGATTTTTATGCCGCCCATACCTACACAGCACCATCTCCACTCCTCAAGTTATAGTGCAACACGCAGCGAGGGACACTCTACGGAGCCATATACGACAGACAGTCAGTGGCATGGTTGTACGCTGGGGTGCACGTGGTGTCATCTAAGGCTCATGTCCAAGATGGTGGACGAACTGGTGCACGAACTGAACTGAACGCCTTCTTCTTATTTAGACGGATCAGAATAGACCTTTTTGAAATATACTCTTATGAAGGAGATAGTATATTACAATGGCAAAAGGAAAAGGAAACAAAAAAGGCAAAAAGGCGCGCAAAGTTACAGGACATTCACTTCCAGAGGACGAAGATGATGTGACCATGGAAGACAATGATGCACTCGACCCCGAAGACTTGGAGTATTTTCAAGATTCTCGTAGGAGTTTTGCTTTTTTGCAGCAAGTAACAGCAGCGTAAGTATTTTTGTAAGGATAAACCATTTGGAGGAGGCACACATTGTTACAGTGAGAGTGGTTATATATTTCAAAAATTTGTTGGATGTTGTTTGGATGAATTCAGTTGGAATTCAGTGCAGCTCAACGTTATTTTTGAGTTAATTTTGACCCTATTTGAATATGTCTAGGCATGTATTACGGGTTACGCTTATATAAGAAGTAGTGCCCAGAACATAACCTTAACTTTTTTCAATTACATATGTACAAGCAGTTTATTTCTGGTATTATGAGCCTCATTTTGGATCGGAGACTTGCCATGTGAACATAACATTATTTGCTATGCAGCAAAGTGAGAATCTGAGTGTCTGAAAGATCATGGGTTTTTTTTATTGTTAATTCTTTTTTTGTTGTTTTTGTTGAAAAAAAGAGTTTCAAGTACTGGAAAGAAAAGGAAAAGAAAGAATGTAGAGGAAGATGAGGCTGACTATGAGAAGACACCAAGAACAGCATCTGCAGACCAGGATCACAATGAAAGAACCCTTCTACCCATTAAGAGTGAAGGCAGTATTATACAAAGAAAAGAGAAGCTACCACTGACAGGTGCTGGTACTAAACAGAAGACATACAAATACATGAATGTGTGCAAGTTCTCTGTTTGCAGGCACAGCAGTCCATGCAAGGCTGTAGCCAGAAAAAAATGTCCTTGGTTAAATTCTCTTATTAATTTGCTATTCATTTGGCTACGACTCTGTCATGGACATACCGTACAGTACATGTGGTCTATAGGTTTGATGGGAAATGTGGGAAAATAGTTAACCTTCCATTAATTTCTCACCCTACATGTACTGTACATGCAAGTGCTGTACTTGTTTCTTTTCTCCAAATCAAAATCACATTTTCTTTTGAAACTATACCATGTACCATATTTATTCCTACAGTATGTGTACTATTTTGAAAGTATTTGAAGCTGCCTCTTGGTTGAATTAACATTGAACCTACTAGGGATCTTCATTTCAAGCCAAAGGCATGAGATTTATATCTTTGGAGTGAGAGGATTTTCGAAGATGAAACAATCACATCCAAAGACAATTAAAGATGTCTAAAAATGTTCTGAAGATTTACAAGGTTTTCTGGTCCCAGTTCCAGGATATGTTTTCCAGACATGGCTTCATGCCAAGTACTTTTCTCTCACAAAATTGGACAGTTAAGGGAAATTCAAGTACTTTCACTGGCATGGATGTTTCCTGCACTGATTCAAGTTTATGTGTTTTTCCAAAGTGTGTCAGTTAATCATTAGGGATGTAATATATTTATTTTATTAAAATATATAATTCCTCCACTTCATGCTGAATTACAACAGTCTGTAACAATTAAAGTAAGAATTGAAGAGGGAAAATCAATCCAGGTTTTCAGACTTTGGTATAAGAGACATTTGCAATGTACTTCAACTCTACTTCTGTTGATTCCTTGATGTCTCTGGGGGTTATTGCTTCTGTCAGTCAGTCTTATTAGTTAAGCCCACATCTCCTACTATTTGTCACATGTTAACTGTGTTTTCTTTTTTCAGATACTCCTCTGCTGGGTGAGGAAAGAAATCCAGATGAACAAGTTCCAGAAGAAGCCAAACAAATCGCGGCATCTCCAACCCCTCCACCTGTGTTGAGTATGGTTGAACTTTTCAATCAAAGACGACAGAAGCTCATCCAAAGAAAACTAAAAATTGCCGAGTTATCAAACAGTATTTTAGGAAACCCAGAGGGCAGTGTGAGTAGAGTCATACATTATTTTAAGTGCAAAAGCAAAATTTGGTAGTAAATTTTCTACTTGTTAATGGTAATCATTTTAATTTTTTTGAAAAAGTATCTGACCTTGGGGAGTTATGTTCTCTGTGTGATGAGAAGGATGCAGATGTCAGAATCACCACGAAAAAGCTGGCAATGGTTTCTCTTTTGACTGTGTTTAAGGATATTGTACCTGGGTGAGTTACAAAATAAAATTTGTGTCATGGTTTTGATTCTGATATAATGCTTTGTTTCAAGAGTAACAGGCAAGTTGAACAAAAGCCTAATTCAAAGTAAAACAGCTACATTTTTTGTACAGTTTCAGTTTGGGTACTGTTTAATATATAAGTAGTAACAATCTTTTATTAGGAAGCTCCATCACTAAAAGTGGTTTACACAGAGGTCCTAATACTAGATATACACTATATAATGATACAATTAAAATCTATAAATTAGAGCTAAAACCGAAATAAATAAATATTTACAACATATACACTACAGGGATTAAAAAAAAAAAAAAAGAAATTAATTATAAAAAGCAGAAAAAAGACACTTCTTAAAAATTGGCAAACTTGCTGAGTTTCTTACAGTTCTCTCTAACTCTCTAACTCATAACAGTACACTTCTTAAGTGGTGTCAGAATTTACAGGTACATGTACAGTAGTCAAGAGCTGTGTGTGCATGTAACAGTACTGTATATATATGGTCAATGAGAGAGTCTGCACTAGACCATGAAATTTTGTGCATGAAAAAAAAAAAAAAAAAAGGAAACAAAAAAAAAGACTGGGACTCGATATGAAGCAGTTTTGAGGAAGCAGTTTTTTTGGAAATTGCAGACTATAGGGATCTTTCTGCATTATTCTGGTATAATGGGTAAAAGTTTACACAATTTGACTATGAGTAGTTTATCATTTTTCTCAGGGTTAGCCTAGTTGATGCACTGACATTTCCTTGCACAAGGAAATGCATTGCACTGTACCAAAGAAGAAATGATGTTTTCTCTGGCATTACACTTGCACTCATGCAAGATGATTTTCATGCAAGCGTGCAGGAATGCATGCCCAACCAGTCGACTTAAAACCCGAGAAAAACAAGGGACTACCCATAGACTAAAACCTCTGTTGAAGAATTTAAGAAAAAAATATAATAATTGTTCTTCAAACCCTCCAAAATTAATGTACATTTTTATATACAGTTTACCTGTGCATGTTTTAGAACTGATTGAAGTTTTCCTCTAATTGATGGCTGAATTGTCAAGATCAAAGCAACAACATTTTTCAGTGACCAACACTCTTACAGATAATAGAAATGATGTCAGGAAATATCAAAACCTGTGTGCATCTTGATGATGGAAAAATGGAGTTGATCTTTTTGTTGTTCTTTAACTAGTATTTGTATCAATGGTGATTGTGAGAATGCCAATACAAATTGATTAAAATGATGAGAGAATGAAAGGATGTACTGCAGTGATGTTGCAATCATAATGTACATCTAACATAAATATATGAAAAAAAATGGTAATATTATTAACAGTATTGAGGTAAAGTGACAGTAATGTTATTATTAATTTTGTTTACGGTTCTGTTTTGGGGTTTGATTACAGGTATGCAATTCGAGCAACTTCAGAAAAAGAACAAGGTGTCAAGGTACAGATTTTACATTTAATTTGGGGTACAGTACTTGCCCTGTCTTTCATCATCAAATTTGGTTTAAAGTGTGAACTTGTCTTTTCAGTCTAAGAAACAGCAGACATTTTCAGTTCAAAGTAATCCATAGGGATGTTTGTTTGGTATTTTATGCAAGAAGCAGCATTTTGCTATCCAAGTAACAATGCTTTCCTGGTTTATTTTTTGCCCATTACTTACAATGTGATAACCTGCAAGCAGAGGAAGTACATTACACAAAATGCTTGTATGAAGCAGTCAAAATACTGTACATGTACATGTAGCTGTGCTTCCAAGTTGGCCTCTATCAAAATGAAATGAGAGTTCAACTAGAGTTCAAAGTGTTTTAAAACTATTTTCAAGTTAACAATTTATTTAGTATTTTATAAATAAATTTATCTTCAGTAGACATAAAAATGTATTACACTGTACATATCTTTAGTTGATTACTGACTTTTTTGTCTTTTTTCACATTCAGTGTCAGTACTAATTTAACACTGTCTTTCTTATCATTTCAGCTATCCAAAGAAGTTAAGAAACTGAGAGAATACGAAGAAGGGCTATTGAAATACTACCAGCGATACTTACAAATATTGGAAGAAACTGTACAAGGTAAACAACTCTGTTTTTAAGATTTGGAATGGCACATTGCATATTTACATGTGAGAATGACAGCGTATATTTCCATGTACATGTGCATGCACATATACATACATTGTTTAAGACCACCTTCAAATTTTAACCTAATTGTCAGTAAATGTCTTTAATAGTATGTAACGTTCAACCAACTTATTAACCTAAGCATTAGATATTATTTTTACATTATATGTATGCATACAAAGTAAAATTTAAGTGATATTGTAATTTTGTGCTCTGGTAAATTTCATAGCCTGTCTTGTATACTTTGATCTTGTACATTGTATACTTAATTGACATGATACTGATAAAAGTTGTGTTATCACACATGTCAAGTCTGTCTTTCTGTCTTTGAAATAATGTGATTAAATACAACCTGTAATATTGAACATTATGCATAATGATTACTATTTTTATGTAAATTTATGTTGTAAACTAACAAATGATGTCATAATCAAAATATGGTAGATAATATATATACCATCTGGGTGCTTTCACAACTTGTATTGTAAAATAACCTGCTACTTACAGGTATTTTATGTAAAATAGGCCCTTTGCACGATCCGGTCACATGGTACAAAATCACACATGCTGGTGAGCAAGTTGCACAGTGGGACTTCCAAAGCAATGCCACTCGTACCAGTCCACCTGGACTTGCCTTTGTTTTGGAAGTCCCACTGCAGAACTTGCTCACCAGCATGTGTGATTTTGTACCATGTGACCGGATCGTGCAAAGGACCTATTACATTCACTTTTTATTAACAACATTTGTTGCAAGAGGAGGTTACATGTAAGTGCCCAGGGAAAACACACCCAACACAAGCCCTGTAACCCCGGACTCAGCCTCATGATGTAAGACCACCCACAGAGCAGGCACTCTCTGCAACTCAGTCGCAAGCCGCCATTACCACAGAGAACCCAGACACCAGTCACACTGAAACAAGAATTTCAGTGGAAAAGCTGAAATACATGTAATAACCCATAATTACACAGAAAAGACCGCTGACTGTTGCTAAGACTGGACAACAACAACAACAACAACAATCTTTATTTCGTGCCCAGAAAAATTTTACAATAAAAATAAATACATGCAATGTGAAAAAATAGCAATGAAAAACAGAGCACAGCCACTTAGAAATAGCTAAGGCTAATTGAGCTAAGTGGCTGGGCCAAGCGGAAAAAATATTACAATAAAGTTACAGAATATATGAAAAAAAAAACAAAACAGGACACTATTTCATTCACACACACACACAGACACAGACACACATACAGAGAACGAAAAAGAAAAAAATGAATGTGCACACAAAAAAATGAAAAATTAAAGTACATCATTGTACCAGTCAGTAGTTGGAGATAATCAATTCTTTTAAGAAAATGGTAGAATGGACTCAAAAGGGCCACTAACCACAGGAGTACATACCAAGACATGCCGGGAGGCCTCAACTGCTGAAAGATGCTTTAAACGCTAACCACTGAGGCCAACAAAATGTTATAAAACACTTACAAACGCATACAAATACCAACAAACACCAACAAAATGCTAACAAATGCCAACAAAATGCCTCTTGCTCCTCGTAGTTAACTATGTTAAATTGTATTTAACTACACAGTCATATTCCTCAATAAGTAAGCTTATTATTTTTGTTAACAAAACTAACACTTTTCAGAATGTATGTGAATGTTTTTTTTTTTGTTGTTGTTCTCACCTTAGAGTGTGTGAAGCATCAGAAAACAGTTGTTACTAATGGCATGGTAAACAAAAAGATTGCATCTGAGGTAACTGTTGAGAGCATTCTAACAGACTTAACACAATTTTCTTTTTTTTCTTTTTTTCTGTTTAAAACTTTCAATTGAGTAGCCCTGAGCTATTAGACAAGACATCCTTTGCACGCTGACAGTCAAGTTGGTAGTATTCATTGATTTCTAAGTTGAGTATTTATAATTTAAAGATTGGGTCCAAATGTCATTTTTCTTATTAATTAATGATTAACATGATAATTATTTTCCAAATTAAATGTCTTTTTCAGAGTGTGATGCTTGTAGCAGTCCACTGTATGTGTGATCTTCTGACATCCTTACCCCACTTCAATTTCCACACGAACCTTATTGCAGTGCTTGTACCTAGAATGAATGATAAATTCCTAGATGGCCAGGTTAGGCAATGAATATTCTTATGCACATGTATGCATAATTTGCTGTGTTGCTCATTTTAAGGTACATGTACATGTAGATATAATCCTTATTTAATTTAAATTCAGTCAGGGAGAAAAATGTTTTTAAATACCTGCTGAATGAATGTTTTGCAGCTACAGTAACAATGCAGCAAGTAAACACACATGCAAAAGAGATCATTTAACACAGATCACGAGTATGCATAAAAGAGTTATACATGTACTTGACTAACAAAATTCCGGAGAAAGCTTAGTGTATATTCACCATCTGGGTTTACTCTGGTTTCTTTAGCACAAAAAGCATTTAGGGGTATTGCTACAATGCTGTATATGGGATGTCAGTCATCATAGGGCTGCCTACCACTCCCAGCATTTTATCAGGGGTACCCTGATAGTTTTCCAGTGCCTATATATGCCCCAGATGGGTAGAGTCACTGTGAAAGTAAAACGACTCTTGTTAGCACCTTAGCCCACACTGCTCAATAAAGAGTCTGATGTGCATAACCACTGAATGGTCTACAACTGTAATTACTGTGACTGCTCAGTGCAACTGTACAAGTTGTTGGAATGTAATGCTGAGTGATATTTGACTGTATGTTAATATAACATTTTGAAAAAGAAATTGAAATCTGCATCCTAGTTTTAAATGACAGTGTGGACAGTTAAGACAAAATCACTGTAAAAATGTCTAAACATAAGCTACAATGTATGACAATTGCTTAATTGCTGGGTGAAACCCCCCACTCTATGGTCAAATTGCATTTTATAAGAATATTATCTTAGCCAAAATGTTTAATCACAGCAAAATGTTTAACCACAGAATCTCCACCCTGCCCCTTTGGATTACTACTGTGTGTCTAAACTTCTTGAGATTGTGATTGCTGCAAAAAAAAAAATGGAAAATAGTGGACTGGCAATTTTAGATTAATGGTTCGCTGAACTAACTTAGTCATGTAATAACTAAAATTGTGTAATAAACTACATGTAGTGTAGTTTGTCATCTGGGGAGCTTTTTATTGAACTGCCTTTACTAATGTTTTTAGATTTCAAAGCTGTGTTGCGATGCTTTCAGCACATTGTTTAAACAAGATTCTGTTGGAAGTGTTTCTCTAGAGGTCAGTGCACATATGTTTGGGAATACATTTGCACAAGTGCTCAAGATTACATAAAATATGTTTCATTTTATAATTGTACATTGTATAACTCATTTACGATGTTTTCCTCAGTTATGTGCTGTGTAAGTCATGGCATATGTACATGTATTTACTGAGCCAGATTAATTTTACCAGCTGATGTTGTATTTATTGATCTTGTTAGGCTGTGAAGAGTATCAGTAAGTTTGTGAAAAGTAAAGGATTCAGAGTACAACCTTGTGTAAGTAGGAGGCTTTCAAGGTCTAGAAATTTGAGGAATATTTTGTTGATACACAATGTACATGTACTAGAAATGCCTTGGACTTAAATTTTACCCTCTGTTACACTGTATGTTATCATTCTTTATTTTATCCCATTACAAGCGCCCAACTTATAGTCCAATGTTGTTTATGATGTTATCCACTTGATTCAGTCTAATAACCCCTCTAGGTCTTAAAGATTCCAACTGTACCTGTGATGTGAGATGTCCCTTATTACTGTAACTTGGAATGTGATGTGTTGCTTTCCTTATTACTGTTAGAGTGTAATTTGTTATGTTGCAACATTTTTTTTTTCAATCACAGGTTTTGGAAACATTTGTGTACTTGAGGATTAGTCACGTTGACATACAGTCACTTCAACAACACAATGAGAAGAAATCATCTGTAGAACTGAAGATTGAAAAGAATAAAAATAGAATGGAAAAGAAGCTGAAAGGAAAGATGTCCAAGAAAGAGAAGAAGGTACATTTTTTTATCAGATCTATAATGTGTACTTTATGACCTTTATGATATAATGTCATGCCTTGTCATGTTGAACAATTATCAATATGCAGGCTGCCTTTGCATGAAAATGTTCTCTTCAAGAAATCTCACTTGACATCAACAGCTGGTACTAAATGTTACTAATGAAATGTGTATTGCCTCCTTCTGTCCATTAATGCTGTCATTATCGTAGAGATTCCCACAATAAATATTTTTAAATCCTTGTCAGCTTTATCGAATTCTCACTTCCTTGACGCCGTCAAAGCTATGCATCATTAATGCAACCAAAGGTCTTATTTTCTGGTATTTTACGGTAAACTTCTGTTGTTGAAATTAATGTTTTAGAGAAAAAGGGAAATGAAAAAACTAGAGAAGGAACTTCAAGAAACTGAAGCTGTTGAAAGCCAACAGAAAAGAGCAAGGCTGGTGAGTGTGAAGAGTACAATCACTTCTCTAAAGTCTACTTCAAACCCAAGCTCAGTAAATGCTGGCCTAAAACGAACGAACGAACGAACGAACGAACGAACGAACGAACGAACGAACGAACGAACGAACGAACGAACGAACGAACGAACGAACGAACGAACGAACGAACGAACGAACGAACGAACGAACGAACGAACGAACGAATGACTTTATTTAAGTTTCAAAGGCTATATTTAAAGCTTTAGAAAAACTAATTGGGGACACTATTTGGTGTTACCTTCCAGTCTAACCTTTCATTTGCTAAGCATGTTAAAACTAAACTAAACAAAGCGAATAAATGTCCTTACATAATAAGAGAACTTACGAAAGAGGGTTACAGCCAAGACAAAATCGATCATCTCTTCAAAGCGATCGTTCTTCCTAAATATTGTATGGTCTCCCTGTTTATGGCGCATACCAAGCGGATTTAAATACAGTACAATGCTTGCTGAATAGATGCTTTAAGAGGCGCTCCTCCTCAAAACTTTATACACCTGTAATATCCTGGAAAAGTGTACCCTTTGTTGCCCCAAGCCAAAGCATCCTCCCTTACATTAAGATGTTAAGTACCAGTCAGTTACCCAAGATAAACAAAGAACGTTTTAAAAGTAGTTTTTTTTTTTTACTAGGCTTAATTTTAAATACAATTTAGCAATATGAGAAATTCTTACTGTAAGCGCGTTATTTAACCCTTTTCAAAATTTATGTAACATTTGATATGTACTGTATATTAGTATGATATCAGAAATTACAAGATATCAGATATATATAAAATGTAAAATGGCTAGAGTTCCCAACCTGTATCTCGGAGGTCATGGGTCCAAGTCTTGTTGGGACTCAGATTTTTCTATGTCCCATGCTAGTGACAAATGAACATTAATTTTCATCTTAATCGTATCTATAACAAAATTCTCGATCGTGATTGGTTCTCCGCGCGCCTATTGGTCACGTAATCGGCGCGCGATCACGTGGATGTCCAATTACAGGTATCCAATTTGAATTTTTCCTAACTGCCTTTGGACACCTGTAATTGGATACCCTCGTGATTCGCAGGCCACTTTCGATATATTAAAATTCAGCTTGATGGCGAGGCGAAGAGGACACAAACAAAAGAAATGAATTAACATGTCATTCAATTTCCTTTGTTTGTGTCCTCTGGGCCTCGCTGCCAAGCTGAATTTTAATATATCGAAAACGGTCTATCACGCGCGCTTTAATTGCTTCCTTCACATTGTTTCCTACAGTTTTCAAAACTTTTGAAAAGCGTTACAGACGTTTTCACTCAAAAGAAGTTCTCAAAAGACATTTTTTATTCCGAAATTTGTTATAGATACGATTAATTAGTTATTGGACCTCATGTCGTACAATTCAGGGAGTAATCGTGCTCGTAATTTCAAATCGGCCTCGCGCTTCGTGCTCGTCGGATTTTGAAATTGCACGCGCGATTACTCCCTGAATTGTACTCCACTGGGTTCAATTACTATTACTTATCAAGGATTTCTTACTTTCCTGCGAAATAAAAGCTTTGAAAATGCAGAATGGGCCACTTGGCTTGTATGCAAACTTAACCTAGCTACCTGTTTCTTACTCTAATATAGGCGGGGGGGCGGGGGGGGGGGTGGGGAGGTGGTGACATGTTTTTAAACCTTGTTGGTGTTTATGTGATCTTACGAAACCCTTTTCTTTGTGTTGATGTCTTGACCCTCCTCCCTCTGAAACTGGAGATGAGCGTCGATCTGATGGGCTAGTGTTTATTATTGAACTTTATTTACTGTTGTGGTTTTTGAAGGGTGTAGCAGCCAAGATGTTCCTGTCGCATTGCAGTGTCTGGAGGAAATGCTAAAGAAGAGGCGAAAACAGGTAGAAAGATGATTAAGTAGATAAAATAACAAAGCTGTGATCATCTGTGCTCCATGGAGCAGTGTCTAAGTTTCTATTAAAAACTGCTAAAAGAGCGGGATCAATTGAGTTAACCAATTAACGTTATGTAAACGAATCCTCGTCACTCGTGGACCGCAGAGCCACAGCTTTTAGCGCTCGTTCATTAAATTTTGAAAGAAAATTGAATACTGGTCACATGTTGCCTGGATGATAGAACGTTGCGTTGACGGTCTCCCACGTGAACTTCTGCATTTAACGAAGTGTTTTCAGTAAGTTCTTACTTTGCGTGATAGCGAGGAGCACCGCCTGTGTAGCTAAGACATCGTATCAAAAAACTCTTCCTACACACTGGCTTTTTTTTTGTAATACTCTTTAATTAGATCGCGAACTTAGGATGTCTGTTGGTTGATCATTTTAAACGATTAACGATTAAAACTTCGCTTCAACTTTCAAGGACGATGAAAACCGTGAGGGACAAGTGTGTTTCAGTACAACAGTGCTACTGTTCAAACCTTGGACTACCTTGCAAAATAAGCAAATTCGTAGGCTACTTTTCCCTTTTGATGGTCATTCTTCCGCTCTTACCGTGGCGGTGCCAAGGTAGCCAATCAGATTGAGAGTGTTTTGATATCAAGTAGCATGATTGTGCTTAGAGGAAATAGCCGCAGGCCGCCTCTTTCACTGACTATAATTGCTTGTGATGTTTCACAGGTTCCTGTTCAAAGAGTGGCAGGTTTTGTCAAACGCCTTTGTACTGTGAGCTTACAGTCACAAGCAAACAGTGCACTGGCTTATCTAGCTTATGTGAAGTCATTTTTACAGGTAAATAACCCAGCCTACCTAACGAGTATTTTGAACATTTAGCATTGAGAATGCTTGTATGAACCACTATCCACCCACTTAATTTTTGTCTTTTTTTCGCATGGAATGGTCGGAAGTTTGCCTGTTATTTAGGAGACTATCATCACATTTGAACATTTTGAGCATTAAGCATTTCATTAAGCATTGAGAATGCTTGTTTCTCAAACTCATCAGTAATTCATCAAGTTAAAACAAAGAAAATCACAACCGTGAAGGAGGTTTGGATACCCGGTCTTAATTAGCATAGATTTTGACGATTTTGCTTCTCCGTTTACTCCTTGGTTTTGGTTTCTATTGAGAAGATATATCAAACACTCGATACAGTGTTTCATCGGCTATCCAAACACCTCGAATTTCGTCAAAAATACTCCGCTGCGCGTTGTATTTTCAACTCTCTTCTCGGTGTTTGGAAATCCCGATGAAACACTGTTTCTCGTGTTTGATATATTACATGAACCAGTATCGACCCACTTAATTTTCCTCTCTTTTTTCGCATCGAATGTTTGGAAGTTTGCCTGTTATTTCGGAGACTGTAATATGCAAACCATTTTTTAAATAATCTCACATTTGATAACGTTCGGGAATTCGTATCCTCTTCGCTCTCGACTCGTGGAGATTGATGTGAGGTAGCTTCAGGCATGCTCAGAATAAACCAGTTTCCTGGTTGCGATTATGATCTGCCCAGTGTACTGCCTATTGTGGTATTGTGGTCACGGTTCCCAGCTGCTTCTCAAAACCGTAGCCATTAAGAATCAACTGATAAAGAGTGGTTATCATGACTCTTCAAAAGCTAAGTCTTTCTAAGAAAAAGAGCTGGAAATTGTAGCCAGCCACCTTAATCGTCTCCCGATTATCTTGGTCATTCTTGCATGATCACACTTCCCACACCTCCACACGATCACGCACGCACGCACGGCCACACCTCCCGGATAGTGCCCTTTTGAAGAAAAAAAAAAGCTCTTTCTACACACTGCCCTTCACTTTTCAACTTCTCAACAAACTTGTTTGTCTCCAGTCTCACACGAAAGTGCAGGCCCTACTTGACAGCGATAGCCTAGGCACTGGAGTGTTCAGACCTGACGTCAATGACCCGGAGCTCAGTAATGCTGATAGCTCGATAGCGTGGGAATTGGCTCTGCTGGGGACTGGGCACTTCCACCCTGCTGTTCGGTTAGTTGCTCACCATGTTGCTGAAGGAGCACCGAGTAAAGGCCAGTTGTCTTCCGTGATGAGAATGTGAGTATATTTCATGAAAAAAGGTGGATTCATCCAATCAACGCGTTCAGTATTTACAAGTGTCAAAAGCATAGGTTTCCTCAATCAGTTCTTAGCAAAGTTACATGCAAAGTTGCGTAGTTTTATCCAAATCAGTATTAGCATTTCGTTAAAAATTGCCTAGGTTTCTTCAATCAGCATTCGACATTTACGAGCGTCAGTTTGGAGCAACCCTACATTTTACAGAGGTCATTGCTCAAATACCTACATTTAGTATACGGCTGGCTCCGTAAGCGGGCTAGATGAACCAAATCCTACGCTGTGACTGGCCACCCCGGGATTGTGCGCTGTGTCCCACACAAAAAAAATTTTCCCCGAAGTCAGGCAGGTTCTTCAGTCAAAGTCCACATAATGAATTCTTTATTGACCAAAATAGAACTTGACCAATATGCAGCTATCTTGACCTCATGCTTGGTCAATAACCCACATGTATTGTGCTTTCGTCAGGTCACCTGGGGAATTTTGGGAAACGTATGACCCTTCAGAAATGAGACTAAATCCGGACTTGATCGAGAATGCAGTAAACAGGAAAGAAGTGAACTTTAAAAAAATAAAACATATGGACGAGGGAGAATGGAAAAGCTCTGATATAGTATCAGAAGTGAAAGCTGCCTTGGACTTTACTGAAAATAGCAGCAGGGGAGTAGAATTTTATTTTCCAATACGTTCTTTGGAAACGTAGTGACTGGATTTCCTCCCAGATGTCATAAGAAGAGAACGCATTCACCAGCCGGCTAGATAAACTGGAATTTCTTTACCTGTGAAGACTCTGAATGGGAATAATGGGAATTAAGGCGAATGTGTCCTCCTCATAAGTCTTGGAAACGTGGATATCAACACTAGTCACTCGATCTCGTTGTAATAAATTTTGATATTCACAGCTAAATCACTCCCCATGTCTCGAATATGTCTCATTCACTGATTACAAATGCGAAAGAAAGTTCTTACTCGATAAAGATTGCTAAGGAAATACGGTTGACGTCAATGCTTAGATCATCATGAGTATCAACTTTAACGCTAAACAATTGTCACACTCTAATAATGATTGTCACGATTGACACAAGATCGTTAAGAACAACATGCATGGACTGTTTAAAACAAATTTCAGTTTTTCGCCTTAAGCAATTATATACCGGATACAGCTTCGATCGATTCGCGTAACAAAATTAGATACCGGAGTGTCATATTCATGTCACGTTCACAGTCACGCTGCACGCTCACTTTTGTTTTGCATTCTTCCCCACGGATTTTCGAGGAAACGAGAAACTACTAGCAGTCTACGTAAGACTGGAGTAAAATTTGATACAAGAAAGCTCGGTGAGATAATTAAGATCACACAACTCTGGTTATGTTCTTACAACGTCCTTGGGCGAACCTCACTTGAGCACGGGCGGCCTGGGGCAAAGCATAATAGCCTTTGGAGTTTTCGTTTTCAATCTGCTCATTCAATTCGCGTAGCTAGCCTGCAAGGCCATGGGAAAATTTACCGCTGGTGTACATGTACTGCTCCTCGTTGTGGTTGGACATTTATTGCAACAAGTGATCGGAGAACACCCGTGTAGTTCGACTGGTAAAAATGGCATTGATACGTGTGTGTGCAACATTATGGACGCTTGCGACGAAAGTGGAAACGCGCGAGCTAACTGGGACAGCTACTTGCCACAAAACGTAGAACAGTTTGGACTTGTCGAAGGAGTTCGAAACCTGGCGTATCTCTGTGAACGCGGTGCAGTCGCTATTCTGTATGACTGCAATAGCAGAATTCCACTCTATGCCGCCACCAAGATAACTGGTGATTAGTTATCCGACGACTCAATAGGCC